>NW_022983541.1:598216-805312 GCF_010093885.1 Aplosporella prunicola CBS 121167
AAAAAACAACAACAACAACAACAAACAAAACAGACGCATGCACTCACCGATATGGCAGTGGAAAGGCCACATGCCCGGGTTGTCCTGCTCAATCTGGACGACGATATACGTGGGATTCTCGTCGCTCCCGGGCTGCAAGAGATGCACGTCTCGGCGCTGCGGGTTGTCTGGGTTCGTGACCGTGCCGTCCCATTGCCCCTGTCCTTCGGCTAGCACCCACATGTTGTGTCCGTGCATGTGCATGGGGTGCGGCGCCGGGAAGCGGTTGTAGATGACGAAGC
The DNA here is from genome assembly GCF_010093885.1 of Aplosporella prunicola CBS 121167. Classification (NCBI taxonomy): domain Eukaryota; kingdom Fungi; phylum Ascomycota; class Dothideomycetes; order Botryosphaeriales; family Aplosporellaceae; genus Aplosporella; species Aplosporella prunicola. Next base: position 598,498 of record NW_022983541.1, read on the forward strand.
GGACGGAGCTGTTGGAGCCAAAGTTGAAGACGTTGGATTGCTCTGTGTAGGACAGGTTGCCGCCGACTGTTTGGACCAGGAGAGCTTCGTTGTAGTTCGCGCGGTAGGATTGCTGAGGTTACGGCGTGTTAGCGGGTCGGGTTTTAGTAAATGTGGAGGGGTGCTTACGCCGCCAAAGTACCAGAGGTTGTGCGTGCCGTTGTTGAGCTGCTGGATTTGCAGCTCGGCAGTGATCTCTGGATTGTCGTCTGGTCTGATTGGGTAGAGCGGAGTTGTGTCTTTGAGTGGGTCGTTGCCGCAGTATGTCAGGGCAGCATCTGGGTTAGGCGAGGATGTGGGCTGAACGGATGTGTCTGCGTCTTCATAAAAGACTATTGCAACGGCCTCTTGCCTTTTAGGATCGTTACCACTGCAGCCGCCGTTGGTAATTCCTGGTCCCACGTTCGCACGCATCCAGACAGCATCAGTGGAGTGACTGTTCGCTTCTACAATCACATCTGTTCTTTGACCTACCGCCAGAGTTACGGAATCAGTTTGGTATGGGTTAATTGGGATGAAGTCATTGGCAATGACGGTCAATGTATGCCCGTCGATGGAAAACTTCTGCAGTGCTTCGGCGCCAGTGTTCACCAACCGCAGACGATACTTTTTCCCCGATTGGAATCGGAAAACTGCCGCGTTGAACCCCGAATCACAAGGTAATGTTGTGTCTGCGCAATCAAAGATGCCAAATCCGTTGATAAGATTGTTATTGGATTGTGGCGGCAGCAATGGCTCGACAGAGGGTGTCATTACTTTTTCCACGAGGACATAGTATTCGTCGTGGAACCAGTCAGAGAGTAGAATGGGACCGAGGTCGAAGTCATAGTCTGCCGTGGGTGGCCCGTAAATAACCATCGGCCCGGCAGCTCCTCCAGCATACTGAGAAGAGTAATGTGAATGGTACCACTGCCAGTGTGTCAGTTCACAAGTTTCTTCCGATGGCTATAATAGCTTACCGAAGTTCCGTACATATCGGCTCGGAACATGTAAACAAATGTCTCTCCAGGTGGAATGGGGCATGAATCAACGCCGGGTACACCATCCATCCATTCAGTCTGGTATTGGAGAAGTCCGTGCCAGTGCAGCGTTGTCCCTTCATCGCCATCACCGAGATTGTTGTGTACGGTAACTTGGATCCAATCTCCCCAGTTTGCTTCTATTAGAGGCCCAGGATATTGGCCGTTGATCACGATGCCATGTTTGTGTACGCCATCTGGGGCGATGTCTGCATAGGATACACTGAAGTCGTACTTCCGGATCACACCCGTGTTGGGCATTGTACTGACATCCCTCGAATGGATGCCATCCCAGGGTGCATCCCCTATGTGAGTAGGAAGATGCGGAGCGTCAAACGTGCCGAGATGAGAGCTCCCTATTCTTGTAAGCCATAGCCAGGAAGACTAAGGAGTATTTAGATCTTACCATTTCTCCGTATCTGTTGAAATGGAACTGAAATATGGGCATCGCCCTGTGGGATCCCATTCGAACTCTGCTCTCCTCCCCACAAGGAAGAGGCTGCCAGGCCGCTAACTAAAGATTTTGCAGTGAAGGACATGAGCATGAAAGGATGAAAAAGAAAAGAGCTGTATGAACGAGTGGTTCTGAAACGACTCCGATGACTTTTGTCAAAGAGAAGGAATGAGCAGGTTTACATCCGTACGCGGCTACAGACTGCCAATATATCAAAGGTGTCCACGGAGTCGTAAGGCTGGTCCCATCCGCTCTTACGGCACCATAACCCCGAAAACTCTGCATGGCGGGTTGGCGCCATGGCTTTGAGTGAGTTCCGTTATCATGTTTGATGCAGTGGGGAACAGCATCAAAGGAAACAGTGCATCAACTTGAGTCAAGCAACAACAAGAACGGAAAATAGTGACTTCATTTGGTGGATGAAAGTATGTCTCTCGGTGTTTCAGTTCGCTGTTCGTGGTAGAGTCCCATACATGTCGGGCACGTTGTGAGAACCTCGTGCAAAGTATAAACAGACAAGCGGCTCTAAGTGGAGAGCCGAGCACCAATTGGTGCTGGGGATTTTCTTCCCGTGTCCAACTTGGGATAGGTCGCGGTGTGTGGCTAGACAATAAGAGAAAGCATATCTTCATGGGTACAAGGCCGTCCGGTCTAGCCCTCGGAACAAAGCAACGGCAGGCAGCCATTGCAGTGACGTTCAAATTCAGTGGATGGTCGATGACCCTGGTTCAGGGACAATTCAGATTCGCATTGAATTTAAACAACCGGAGAACCCTGGGATTCAGAAGTTAGTATCAGTAGTTGCCCAGGAACACATTTATCCGTCCACTCAGCAATTGCTTAGGCCTGAGCCGCGCAAGTGAGGTGGTTCGTTTAGTAACCTGTTGGCTTGGATCAAAATTGCCACGGAGATAATCAAAATCCTGGCTCCGAGACAGCTGGAAGGTGTTATGCTTGAAGAACAGGGTTTATTTCCAGGGCGAAGATTGTCGTGCAACAGTAGATGCAGGCTGACCTGCATGACGCAGGTTTAGCCAAATGCGGGAACGGTGGAGATGCAATGAGGACAGGCTGATGCGACTTGGCTTTGGGCAGTTGTGCCATCAGCCACAGAGATGTAGATGAAGTTGGGATTATCAATCCATTTGTCTCTGTCGTTGGTAAGGTTTGGAATGAAGTGAGGGAGCGGCCCGACGGAGAGCCGAACAGACCCCTGACTACGGGTCTTGACATCACCCATCCGACTTCATCTCAACACCACCTTCACCACGTTTCCGTTGATCATCCAACGCACGCGCTGTAGTGCCGGATAGTCGTTTTATCGGCCTCGCCGACACTTGTACCTTTGCGGTTTCTAGTGTAGGCTTTCTTACACCACACAGCCAGCTTTCACTCCTCCATCTCGGGACAAGCGGGACCCAGCATTCGCATGCCAGTCCATCTCTCACGGCCTTGCCTGGCTGCAGTAGGGGCGGTTCCAAGCTGCGACGAATTCTGCCGTAATATGCAGTCAGGAAGACACCTAAGTGATGCCAATTGAATATCGAGTCATCGACTAAATGTATCAAGTACACTGCGCCACTCTGACCCTGTAGCGCAAGCCATCCAAGGGCTGTCAGGCTATGGTAACGTGTCAATCCAAGTGGCCTTGGGCTCGTGGCCATCCGTGAAGCGTGTAAAGCGGCCACGTTCCGAAGCGACACGATGGTGGTCAGGCTAGGATGTCATGTTTACACCAAAACGCCGTGCTGCCGCATCCGGCGATTAGTGCGTATGCGAGTGTGGACTGCGTCTTTTCTTGGACGCACATGCCTTTGGCTTGTGGCGATTCGATAGTCATGCCATTGCGATTATCCGTAGGCATAGTCCGATTATTCCGAAATATGGAGGCAGTAAAAAAAAAGTTTGTGCATACGGCTCATTGCAAGACTGGGCCCATGACCCATGTTGGCAACCCAAAGGATCGTACCACGCGGTAGAGGGCTAAGCTTTGAAGCACAACGCAACGCGTGGCACCATGGCTCGTAGGTTTACATCCGGAATACCCGGTACCGTGGTTGACGATTACTTGATGCCTCATGACACCCAAGTCCTTGCTCGGCACCTACATATTCCGTGCACTTGTGATCATGCGATCGAAACAGGTGCGAGCAAGTTGGCTTTGTCTTTAACCACTAGACTACCTAATCAAACGCAATGACGTTTACTGGATTCCCCCGAACCCATATGAGGATTCAATGAACCATAGGCCTCAATGGCTGGCCTGATTAGTAGCCAAACAATCAGTGCTGTAAAGTTCTACAGCCAGCCTCAATCCAAGTCTTAAATCCACGTCACCATCATAAGCTTCTGGTAAGCAGTGAAAAGAAAGCACTGAGTCGCTGCTAAAGTTGCAGTGAAAAGAGAAAAGAACCAGCAACCGAAGGACTAATATTCGTTGTTGACGGCGTATAAAACTCCATGAAAACACGGCCTGCAAACGATTCCCCCACCGGCGCATTCATTGTGACGCAGGGGATTGAGGTATTCCAAGAGTCGAAGTTGCAGAGCCGAGCGAACGGCGAACCAGGAGGTGAGTGTTGAGTAAACCTCCAGAAAAGGCTTTCGGACGGCAAAAGAAGATAGCAACTACTGAGTGCGACCTAGCGTTCTGTGAGCCGACAAGGATCTACGAACCTCAGCAGAACAAAAAAAGAACGTATGCATACTTCGGCAACGGCGCAGCTAAGCATGCCATCATATTTGGAAATCAAGTCTCCAGTTGGTGTTCAGATAATTCCACAGCTTCAAATATGTGGGATTCTCCTTCATGCAAAAGAATCTCTTTGCGCCCTGGAACCATGGCTTAGGATCCTGGTCAAGCTGATAGCCATCCAGGAACATGGTGAAGTGGGCCACGTCCTGAAGACTCTCTCGTGCTTGGGGTTGCGAATCCGGTTCAGAGCGAATGATGACACGCCTCACGGTCTTGCCATCCGGGTGAGGAGGGATGCGAATGATCAAATCATATAAGCGCCTCAAGATGGCAGTATGCTCGAATCCCCGGGTGAAGTTGCGGAAGTTGAAGATCATCCAGCCCAGACGTTGTGGGATGATAACGACGTTGTCTGCCCAGGTGAGCTCTGAGCCCTCCCAAGCCAACTGCACGCTGAGTTTTCCCACGATCATGGGGAGTGGTACATCGACATCCCAAATGGAACAGTTGTCATGGTTGGCGTTCCGCAAGTGGGAATGGAGTTGAGACATCTGCGTCCCACAGTCTATGGTCCTTGAAAACTTCGGCTCCATGCCATCGTTGACACCTGACACTAGCACCCAGGGCTCCCGGTGCACCCCATGGCGACATATTCGACCAACTTTTCGCGATTTGAGACCGTACGGTCTGCCATGTGATCTTAACAGTGTGCCGGATGGGTCCGGGCTGCAATGGAAGATTGTGCGGCTTCAAACGCACGGCAATCTCTCGTGAGATGTAGTCGTGCTCAAGTAATCGGATTTTGTTGTGAATCAACCACTTCTCGGGGTCCGGGAATGGATGAATGAGCGTACTTTCCATGAGGCATTTTTCAGGTGTCTTGCTCCTGAAGCGGAAGACCGAAAGTAGTTCGTATTTGAAATCAAAGCCCCAGATGATGTTTGGGAGGATGTACTTCTGGGCCAGGAGACGGAACTTGCGGCACACTGAGAAGATGGCGATGGAGGTTTCCGCTTCTCGGCGCTGGTTCATGATGAGCCAGCGGTGAGCGGAGTAGCCGATGCAATACTCCATGATCATGAGCAAGAGCTCACCGGGCAAGCGGTAGAGTGGCCCGGGGTTAAACACCTGGTTCTGGACTTTTAGCATTGTTGGAACACTGTGGCGGATGAAGCGGTGCTCTATTGTGCGACGGATGATGGCATTTGAAATTTCGAGGTTGCCGTGTTCTGGTGTAGGTGCCTGGTCGTAGTGCGTGTTTAAAAATGGCAAGCGCGATCTCATCCAGAGCCTCTTGTTTTGACCTAGACTTGCCGACATCATGGTTATCGACGCAAGTCTCAGCCAAGTTGCCCAAGATATTGCCCTCCCGTGACTCCATATGGCCCATGCTAAGGCTGCTGTAAGCAAATGCCAAATTTAATGCAGCCTGCGTAGCTTATGATTTTGGGTGTTGGTGATTTAACAAGGCATCGACAGGTGTTAAGTACCAGCTCTGGTTGAAAGCACCCTGTTCACAGCAAGACCCAGGGTCTGGTTACCCTGAACCATCACTTGTCCAAATGAGGGATTAAGAGGTATTTTTCTAAAGCTGGTTGTCCTTTTTCCGCTATAGGTACTTAGACACGTTGCCTAGGCGACATTTGAAACCAAAAATACACAACGTCTACTTAGAATTCAATAAATCCTTATAGGGCCGCGGTATATCCATAAGCAACATACATGGAAGTCATCAACCATCCGCTAAAGAGATCCCACCTTGATATGGAAGTATCAACCATGGCGCCTCCAGACACCAGTGTCTGATGATTAGCGCGCACTGACTACAGATCTGTCAGTCATTGGTTGGGCCCATAAATTTAACCCTAAGCAAGGTTGCGCGATGGAATTTCAATATATACGGCAATGAAATATTGAACGCCCTAAGAACTATCCAACCTCCCCCGAGACCCGCACCTGAGATTTGCGATACCGCAGACACTTCTTCCGCATATTTATATAATATGCCACCTCTTATCCTCATATGATGTCTCTCCAATGCCATCAGCAATTAGTAACTGCCAGTGTTTCCAGACAAGCGTTCGAGAGTCGAAGAGGCAAACCGACCGGTTACAACTGCTCAGACCTAGACAATCCCTCGCCCAAGAACGAATCCCAAGCTCTTATTTTCCTTGACTGCGTCGACTCATCAAAAGCGCAACTTCACGACAGGATTCCAGGAAGGACTTAAAAAAAGAAACAGACACCGAGGTTCCCAACGAAGCCAACAACCTACTCTAGCGCACTCCATTACTGTGGGAAACCGATGGAAATCGGAAACAAGGAGCAAACACCCGTTTCAAACCACAGCTCTGCCAGTAGGCCGTGTCTGCTTTCCAACAATGAGGTGGGAAAACCGACGATTAACAACAAAGCACAAACACGAACCCCATCATCAATGAATAAAACTGCAGCACATCAGTACCCCACGAGGATGGCGTTCAAGTTGAAACGCAACTCACAAGTATTACGAAGAACCACAACGCCGAGCGAGACACTCATGTAAGTTCATGCCGTGATTAGTGGAGCCCCGAGCAAGTTCGAGATAGGCTCTCCAAAGTACCTACGTTTGCCAACACACGCCGGCATTTCTCTGTGTGGGCATTCCATCTTGCGCTTCAGTGAGCTTTTAATGTCTGGGACCGTGAGCATAGGAGCTGTTTTTGTGCACGAAAGCGCGAGGACGGCGCTACAAGACGCGAGAAACCGGCTTGGTCTTGGTATCTACGAAGGACTGCAAAAGACACGCCAGCAAGCGCTAGAGCGTGTATAAGAAATCGGGCCTGGGCACACCAAGTCAGCACAGCAATTCCCAAGACAAAAAAAGGGCGCACAAACCTCTTATCCCCCAGCAGTTCGACCTCCTTCCTGCCCCTCCCCTCAACCCAATCATCGCGCTCCCCACGCCTCCTCAACCTATTCTCCCTCCGCAGCGCCAAATGCGTGCAAACGCTGCCACCGAGCAAAAACAGCGTCAAATATGCCAGTACGACGCCATGGCCGACGAAAAACCGGGGCTTGTCCTCCTGGCGATAGATGTTGGAGCTGACGACGCCGTTGAGGTTGCCCCACCCGATGACAAACCCGATGGTGACCCCGCGCTTGTAGACGCCCTCGACGTTGTTGCTGGCCCAGGAGATCGTGTTTGAGATGGTCGGGTAGATGCCCAGCGCGCCTAGGAACGTGCCTGCGTATTGCACACCCGGCGTCGCGCTGCCGATCAGCATTGCGAAGCCCGCAATCCCGATTAGCGAGGTTCCGATGTTGCAGTATCCGCGCTTCCCTGTGCGGTCTGCTACGAAGCCGATGATTATGGTCAGGATCGCTGCTGCGGCGTAGGGGGGCACGGAGAGCAGGTTCGCTTTTGTGCTGGTGTAGCCCTGGTGTGGCCTGTCAGTGAACTATTCTAATTGCTCCAATGAGACGAATACGATTATGTCTTACCATTTGGCTGATGATAGTCGGCAGGAACAGACTGAAGGCGTAGAGCGGAGCGTCGGCACCCATGTAAATGACTGCATAGGCCCACGTCTTCCAGTCCTTGACACTGGCCCAGAAGTAGCTCATTTGGAACTCCTCATGCGCGGCGCTGCTCTGTTTGTCGGCTGCCAAGCGGCGAAGAACTCTAGCCTTGTCCTCGGGGCTCAAAAACTTGGCCTCGGCCGGGAAGTCGTGCACCATCCAATAGCTAGCAATGCCAACAATAATGGTGGCGAGCCCCTCGAGGATAAAAATCCACGCCCATCCAGGCTTGCCGCCGATGCCGTTCATCTTAGCGATAGCGGCAGCCAAAAGACCACCAAAGGAGCCTGCCACCGCCGCAGCGGAGAAAAATATCGCCGCACGAGCCCCGAACTCTGAGCGCCGATAATATGTCGAAAGGTAATAGTTAATGCCTGGGAATAAGCCTGCCTCAGCCAGGCCAAGGAAGAAGCGCGTGGCGTAGAGGCCTGCTGCGTTGTGGACCAAACCCATGCATGTCATGCAGATCCCCCAGGCGAACATGATGAGGGGGAGGAAAATGTTGGGGCGCATGCGCTTAAGCAAGACATTCGTAAGCGGCTCGAAGACGGAGTACGAGATAAAGAAGATGGTCAACGCGATGTTGTATTGATCATTCGTCATGTGTAGGTCTTCTTGGAGGCCGTCGATCTTGGCGTTGCCGATGTTGGTACGATCAAGGAAAGATATCAGATAGAGCAAACAGAGCTAGTGGAACAAGGTTAGCCATGCGCAAGGCTCTGTAAACATGGCAAACGTACCCATGGGATGAGCTTCAAGTCCAATTTCCATAGTACTTGGCGGTCCTGTGGCGCGTTTATGTCAGCATGCCATATCTTGGAGAGTCCTTTCACGAATTGGAGTTATACAAGCTTCGCCCGCTCTTCATCGCTGAGTCCAACATCAGGGTCCGGAGGCAAATGCTCTAAGTCCACGTTCTCGAGCTCGCCATGCTCAACCGAGGTCTCTTCATCTGACGGGAAAAGAGGCGGCTTCCCGCTATCAAAGCGTCCAGACGACATGCTTGGAGGAGAGCGACAATCCAACTGCAGTGTTCTGAGCTATGCGACAAAGCCAGCAAGGTAAAGAAGCATGCGCGGGACAAGAAGAAGGCTGCGCGACGTGGGACTGCAGCGATCAAATATTCGTAATGACCAGCCGGTGACCAGCCGGTGACGCACAACCGTAGCCGCTTCCCTATTTCCGAAAGGTGCAAGTCGGTCGATGAGGCGTTCAGGCGCTGCTCCTTCGGCCGTTTGCCCTCTCAAGGTGTCCAATCCGCGTCCGCGACCTCGATGATATCAGCACCAGTCGGGTAGTGAACGGCGGGGCACGTGCGCGGGGAAAGGGAAGACAGCGGGTCGTGCGCGCTGAATCTGGGGTTGTCGAGTGCGGGGGAGGCGCTACGGCGCGCTCGGCGACCGGCGGCGGCATTGGGGCCCGGCGTTTTGCTTGCGCTGTGCTTGGCGGAAATGTTGTTGATCAGCCGTGGTGTTGGGGGCCTGAAGAGACTTCATCACAGTGGATACATGGATAGGTAGTGGAGTCCGGAGATAGAGGCTCGCCGATCGCCCAAATGCCGGACAACTGTGCCTTGAGCAATCGTGAAAAATGCGTCCTCCTGCAGCCCAACGCCGCAGGCAAAAGCCTGCTTCCAGCTCACCACTTATCCAGCTCGGCTCCGGTGCAATAGCCCCCGAGTGAGCCCAGCATCGCGGGCCACAAAATCTCACACGATCGCTGACTTGGCGCATCGACGACGCTGATAAAGACTGGCGACGTGGTATGCATGATCCCTAATCCTAATGCTTGCCCAGGCCAGGGCTCGCCCAGCCCCCTTATAAAGGCTGATGCACCTCGCTCCCTCTCTCTTCTCAACATTGTGCGACTCGCGTTTGGACGGTGACACTCAGTGGTGATCACTGGGATCAACTCGAAACAGTTATGCAGGGAGACAGGCAGGGGTTTCAATTTTCAGACCTCTCATGGCTGATCAAGAGAAATTGCGTGGCAGGCTTCGTTTCGATTGCTGGCTGTTTCGCTCTAACTAACAATGCGACGAGTGTATGACAGACCTCTCTAACCAAGCACCGCGACCATCTGGAAATTCCCAGGAACCAAATATATGCCATCGATTTTTCTCCTGGACAAGATGCTGACGACCCATCTTTTTTCTAGGGTATCTTGGGCGCCAGGCATTCGCCCTCCCCACTGCCCGAGCCGTTTAGTCCTTAGGCTCGATGAGCTCGGGGATCTCCTCGGGCTTCGTCTTGCCCTCGAGGATGTCTAGCGCATGTTGTCAGCTCCAGAATCATATGCGCGGTGAAAAGAGCGAGGGAAACTTACTGTAAACCGCCGTGAAGAGAGGGAACTCGTGCTCCATTCCCTGGCCCTTCAGGTACGAGTGCACCTCGTAGGCCGTGCTCGTACCCTGCAGCTTCTGGCCATTCAGCTCCTGCTGCTCGACTTCTTCGATCTTCATTCCGCGCTCAACAGCCATCTTCGCACAGCGGAAGTTGCGGCCGCCCATGCAACTCGTCACCACGTCGGCCATACCGCACGACTCCTCGGTAAAGGTCTGAGCCCGGCAGCTTGCCGAGAAGAAGTGCTTGCCGAACTTGACCATCTCGAGTAAGCCGACGCGCATGACGGCCGCTTTGGCGTTGTCGCCCCAGCCAAGACCATCCATGAAGCCGGCGGCCAGGGCGACGACGTTCTTCAGCGCACCACCAAGAGAGACACCAGCGACATCCGAGACCATGCGAACGTGGAAGTAGGGTCTGTGGAAGAGCTTCTTCACGTTCTCGTGGCTCAGAGCCGGGTACTCGATGGGCAACGGCTTCAGCACCGCCTTGTGCTTGCTCTCTTCTGCGTTGGGCGCGACGAGGTCGACCTGAGACTGCGAAGGAGAGTGCGCAGGGGAAGGCTGTCTCGAGTCGACGGGAGGAGGGTCGTAAGCAACAGTCGTCTCCGAGTACTTCTCCTGCGCAATCTCAGTCGCGATGTTAGCACCAGACAGAGCACCGCAGTAGATGCCCAGGCGAGCACCGATTGACTCGGAGAACAGCTGAATGCCCTTGTCAGAGACGTCGACACCCTTGGTGCAAGAAATACCGCGCGCATATGGCAGAATGTTGCCCTGGAGCGTGTCGCAGATGCGCGAGATGAACTGGTGCGGGATGACGAACACGAGGAGCGTCGCATCGCGCGCAGCATCCACCAGCGATGGGTTCGCGATGACATTCTTCGGGAGCGTAATGCCAGGGAGGTACTTTATGTTCTCGTGGATCTCGTTGAAGAGAGCGGACAGCTTCTGAGGACCCTGGCACAGCGGGCTGTTGGGGTCGTAGTGGCGGCTCTTTTCATCGATCGTGACCTCCTCCTCGTACACCCACATCTGGACTTCCTCCTCGAAGAGCGCAGGGTGAGCCTTGACGTTCTCGGCGACGATCTTGGCCATCGTCGTGCCCCTGTGCAGTACGTCATAGACGTGTTAGCCAGCTGCAGCTGACGCTCAGCGAGATGCGGGTGTGGCAGGCTACCCACCAATTGCCTGACCCCACAATGGTCACCTTGTGCTTCTTCGTTGCGCTGCCCAGAGTCGCCATGGCTCGAGTGTTTTGTGGAGGTGAGGGTAGGTGTTTTGAGATGGACTGGAGGCGACCGAGAGCAGTGTTGCGCGCCACGCCGGAAGCGTTTGTGGTCAGGGAACGAGCGAGCGGGCGGAGTGCAGTAGTCATGGGCAGTCGCGTGTCACAAGCAACCTTGGAATCTGTTGGTGGTTGGGCTGCCGAGCGATGAGGGACCGTCAAGGATGTGGTTATCGATATCGGCATCTGGAGAAATTAGTCGCACGTGAAAATCTATTCTGCAAATCGCGAGCGGTGAGATGTAAATCCGCTGCAGGGGAGCCGCAATTCGAGTCAGGATCATCGGACAGCTATCGGGGCGGGAGCAGCCATGATTTGCGCCCCCAATGATAAGATGGACTGGGAAATTGAAATGGGGTCGTTGCCCTGTCGCCGCCAATCTTGGGTCGCTGCTCAACATCACAGTGCAGCTCAACGAGGATTTGTTGAAAAAGAAACGCTTCAATTATCGCATTCGTTCAGACTCATTAAGTAGTGTCGCTTTGGAACAATAACAAAGAAAGCATCCGACTAATCACCATCCCAATCGCGTTTGTAACCCTCCTACAGGGCAAAACCGAAAAGCGCAAAGCCGCCAGCGACCAGAGCGCTAGAGCCGTAGTTCATGGCGAGGTTGACGGCAGCGTTGCCGCTCTCCGTGGCAGAAGCAGAGGCAGAAGAAGCAGAAGCCGTGTTGGAGCTGCTGGAGGATCCCGAGGTCGTGGACGAAGCGGCGGCACTGCTGCTGCTCGCCTGGGCCTGAGAGGAGACCTTCTTGTTGCCACAGGTGACGGACTGGCAGACCTTCTGGCCGTCGGCATCGTCGGGGTGGTCGGTGACGCACTGAGCCTTGGCGAACTCGCACTCGAGAGAAGGCAGCGTCTGCTGAAAGTCCGAAACGTTGAGCTTGGGAACGTTGTTGCAAGTGCAGTTGTACTCAAGAGTTTCCTGTAGCCAGTTAGAATCATCGCTCATAGGTAGCAGGTGCCAAGTGGCGCAGTGTGCGCCACGGATCAACGTACCGAGTTGCAGGTGTTGGAAACCATGTCACCACCGCACAGCTGGGGGCAGGTCTGCTGCTGGGTGCGGCACCAAGTGGCCCTAGTGGCGTCGGGAACGCTGCTGGCGGGGACGGTCGTCTGAGGACTAGCAGAGCCAGTGGAAGTCTGGGCGGCAGCAAGGCCGGCGAAGGCGACAGCGAAAATGGTAGAGAAGCGCATGTTGGCGATTGCTAGAGTTGTCGAGGGGCGTCCGACTTGAAAAAAAGGACGGGCAGCGAGTAAACTATGTCTGGTCGCGTCGTCAGCAAGCAAGGTTTTTGGCGAGGGCGCTGGCGTGGAATGTCTCACCTGCGAAGTGAAGATGCTCGGGGACGACTGCAAGCAAGGCCGGAAGATTGTGGACAGAGAAGAAAACGGTCGAGCGGACGGGGGAAGCGGTTTATATGTGTTTCGGAGATGTGAAGGGTAGCAATTGCCCGAGTTAACTGTACAAGCAGGCATGCCTCGCATCGCAGCAGGGCCAGAAGGAGCTAGGCGCGGCGCGGCTTGGCTATCGAGGAAAGCGGCAAGCGATTGCTTTTGCAATGCGCACCAGCCGCCCCGGTTGCCGGAAACATTTGCCCATGCACTGCGACGGCTCCAGTCACGGCCCTCGTCTGTGCCTCAATGCGTGAGTGCGAGTCCGCCACCTCTTCCTTTCACCGTCATCGCCAATCCCAGCAGCAGCGACGACACGGCTCGGCTCGAGTGTCGGATGCACAAGCGTGGGAGGCCGAAAACGCCGCTTCCTGCCTATACCTTATCACATGAGGTCGTGCCCACCGCCCGTTGACCGACTGACTTCATCGATCGAGGTCACCGCTGCAATCGCGCCCTCTGCTCCCTGCCCCCGCCTTCCCATTTCCTCGCTCATGCCATTCTCCGTCTTCCAGCCGGCGCTAGTCCTGCCAACACGCAAACCCGAAGTACTCCCGTCTCCCGATTTGCCGGTCCAACGTGCACGCCTGGTGGGTCCTAGCCTTTGCCCGTCCGAACGAACTATCGACCCTCGGCCACCAAGCTTTTGCTGCCAACCGCGTCCGAGGGCGCAATCACATCACGACACCTATCCTTCGTCCCCGCGTTGCAGGGGGGGCCCGCGCGCTCGCTCTAACCCCCGCTCCTGCCCGGTGAACTGTCCCCGACCACTTCCACAATGGATCGCGAATTCCATTACCAGACGGGTCCCTACGACGGCCCGCGCATCAGAGCCAGACGTGAGTTTGCATGCCCTCGCCCTCGTCTATCACCAAGCTTCCTCACTGACACTGCTGTCGCCCAGGTGCTGCCACCGACTATGGCTCGACAATGGTACAATGGCAACGCCACCGGCGCCCGCGATACAAAGGCCTCCCGCCCACCGAGATGGAGAGGCCCAGCATCAGCTACATCGTCGATGTATGCCTCCGCTGCTGCGTTCATATTCCTGCTGCCCGCATACCTGACCCGCCATAGATGCTTCCGCCACTCGCCAGGTTGACCAACGCCGCCGAAACAATTCCCGCCAAGCACCTACACGCGTCTTTGAACAAAGTCAAACACCCCATCAACGTGGTGCGATGGACCCCCGAGGGCCGCCGACTGTTGACGGGCTCGACCAGCGGCGAGTTTACTCTTTGGAACGGCATGGGCTTCAACTTCGAGACCATTATGCAGGCACACGACTCAGCAATCCGCGCCGCGTCGTACTCGCACAGTGACGACTGGCTCGTCTCGGCCGATCAGGACGGCGTGGTCAAGTACTGGCAGACTAACTTCAACAACGTCAAAGCACTGCAAGCGCATAACGAGCCCATCCGTGATCTTGCATTCGCGCCTACCGACTCCAAGTTCGTCACCGCGTCCGATGACGCAACGTTGAAGATTTTCGACTTTGCCGGCGGTATTGAAGAGTCGACCTTGACCGGCCACGGCTGGGAGGCAAAGTCAGTTGACTGGCATCCTACAAAGGGCCTGCTCGTGTCCGGCTCGAAAGATCATCAGGTTAAGCTATGGGATCCTCGGACGGGCCGCTGCTTAACTACCTTGCACGGACATAAGAACACCATATCGAGGACTTCGTTCGAGCGCACTCAGGGCCAATTGCTCGCGACATGCGCGCGAGACCACACGGCCCGTGTCTTCGATCTTCGAATGATGCGCGACGTGCTCCTCCTCAGAGGCCACGAAAAGGACATCACGACCCTGGCGTGGCATCCGATCCATCGTAATTTGCTGTCGACCGGCGACTCGAACGGCGCTCTCTACCACTACTTACTCGATGAACAAAATGCGCCACCGGGCGCGGATGTCACCATGTCCCCCTACGATAGCCCCGACCCGTCCAACGCGCCCGCGCAAACCATACATCCCGCTCATAAGATCGACCACGCACACGACTATGCCATCTGGACGCTCGACTGGCACCCGCTCGGACATATCATGGCATCAGGCTCCAACGATCGCATCACGCGCTTTTGGACGCGACCACGTCCGGGTGAGACGCACTGCTTTAACGATCGCTACCACATCGGGCAGGACGCGGCCGAGGCGCGTGGTATCTTCGACCGACGCGACGCGCGGCGGCAGCAGCGTGAGGAGGAAGAGCAGGAGGCTGAGGACGAAGCTGATGGTCTCGTCGACCAGAAGATGCCAGCGAAGTTGCCCATGTTACCAGGTCTGCCCGGTCTCGGCTCCGCGGCCGACGGCTCCAGCACCGGCGGTGCGCAGCTGCCAGGCTTGGGCGGAGGCGCGCCACTCCCGCCTATGCCACCCTTTATGTCGGGAGTTCCACCGCCGCCACCAGGGATGCCAGGGATGCCGGGAATGCCACCACAACTGCCGCCGGGTATGGACCTGGGCAAACTGGCCGAGATGTTTAAGAATGGCGGAGTGCCGATGCCGCCGCCTGGGCACGGGGTACAGCCCGGGCAACCTGGGTTCGGTGCGCCACCGCCGCCACCGATGCCGCCGGGGTTCCCAGGGTTCCAGCTCCCTCCTGGGGCCGTGCCACCGGTGCCGCCACCAGGATTCCAGCTCCCGCCAGGATTCCCGGGCGTGGTTGCGGGAGTGCCACCACCGCAGGTACCGCAGGGGCAGGGGGGTGGGCAGCAGGCTGCGGATGCGGCGGCGGTGAAGCGGAGGGCACCGTTGCCGAGTCAGAAGGAGAGCTTGCAAGAGGAAATGAGGAGGGGGAAGTATACAAGGGCAAGGTGAGGGATGATGGTGGTTATGGTGATTGGTCACGGGTGATATTGGGTTGTGTGCTGCTACTTCTTGTCTGCCGCCCCCCATCCTGCTTGCTTGCATGTGTACTGGCGTTGTTTTTGGTGGATAATGGAAGGATGGATGCATGGATAAACGGGCGTGAGGTTCAGACAGTAGAGCGCCAGAGTTTGGGTGTGGGGGCGTTCGTGTAATGCTTGCAAGAGCCAGTGGCTATACGCTGCGGGAGGCGTCACAGAGCACTCTATTCGAAGCGGGGACGGCTGGCTGACGGGCATCCTTGGCGCATGCAAGTATAACCGGGATCAAGCCACCAGAAACAGCCCTCTTCAACGCCAAACACGTTTCGCACAGGTTACCTGCATCAAGACGATAGGCGACGCCGTCAGCGCGCCCCTGGTCCCTGAGGCGATCGGCTCGGCCGGCGCCGCACGTGCAATCTCACCGGATATAAGAAGTGAGGAGGAGGAGCAAGATGGTGGCCCAAGCCAAATAGTACAAAAGCGGCAAGATCAAGAACGAAAGAGAGACAAAAAAAAAAAAAGGGCCGCGAGCATTAAGCATTGTTCAAAGGTTCCATTCAGGGGGGTCTTCGGTGCTCCGGAACTCTGAACACACGGGTCTGGCGAGGCGGTGCTAGAGAGCCCCGAGCACTCGGCGTCCCCACCCCACCACCGCCCGTCCGGACGCCGCGTTTCAAAGACAGCAGTGTATCAGAGCTTTGGCAAAAACAACTAGACCCCTGTTCCACTTCTCCGTTGCCATGGGGCCGATACGGACCCTGCCGCCCTTAATTGTAGAGAGTATAGGAGGATGCGGTGTCGCTGCGCTGGGCTGGCCTACAAGACTACTACTCGGTGAACAGGACAATCTCGCCCCTATCGTTCTTGCGCAGGCGGATGCTCTTCCACAGCTCCTTCTCGTCGTCGGGCTTGCTGAGGTCGTCGAGGCCGCGCTCGTGCCGCTCGCGATGGTACTTCTTGAGGGCCTTGTGGAAGCTGACGCCGTGCTCCGAGGCGGCGTCTTTGGCCAGGTAGGTCAAGAGCAGCTCTGCGCGCGAGGCGGGCCGCTTATGCAGGACCAGCGCACCGGCGTCGCCGTTCTCTGCGCGGTATCCGATGCTCTTGAGCGGCTTGGACGACTTGCGCTCGCGCTCGTGCGAGTCGGTCGACGACGACCGCCGCCTCCGAATCTTGACCAGCTCGCGCGAGCGCTTCTTCTCCTTCTCGGCGTCCTTTTCGCCTCGCGCCTTGCGCTCTTTGCTGCTCTTCTTCTCCTCCTTCTTGCTGCTGCTCTTGGATTGCTTCGTCCGCTTCGCCGGCCCGCTCGGCGACCCCTCCACACCGCCTTCGGCATACTCTTGTCCCGGCGGGAGCAGCTTGTCCACGCCGTCGGTAAGGCCCGAATGCAGCACTGGTGGCGCATCCACCATCATCGCGTCCTGCTCCTCCTGCGCCTTGGCAGCCGCTGGCCCATCGACATCCTCCACTTGCTGCCTCTTGCGCTTCTTGTCCGACTTCTTGCCCGACGCGTCCTTGTCCTTCTTGCCTTCCTTCGATGCCGGAGTGGTTGGGTCGGCCGCTTGTGCTTCCGCCACCGATATCTTGGATGCGTTAGGCGTGTCTTCCGTTACTAGGAAGTCGAAGACGTTGACCGGAGCTGGCGGGGTCGGAGCGCGCGGCGGCACGTCTACGACGGCGACGGCGACGGCGCCCGTGTCCGTGTCTTGCGCTGCATCGTTCCGCGGAACGAGAGCTTGCGAGTTATTGTTGTTGTTCTTCCTTTGCTGCTGTTGCTGCTGGCCCTTCGGCTTCTTCTCCCGGTACAGTGCGCCTTGGTACTTCTGCGCCTCGCTCATACAGCTCTGCGCGAATAGTGTTAGCATGGTTGGACGGGTCCAGCAGTTTCCTTGCAAGTGTGTTGACCAAACACAGGTTGGCCGGTGATGGTCAACACAGAAGTGTGACCTCTGCTCGTGCTGCAAGGGAGAGGGCAGCTAGGCGACGTACGGTATGCGATCTGTAATCCGTCCCTTGGAAGTGTACCATGCAGTCAATGCAGGTGTAGGAAGCGCCCCAGCATTGGTTCCGGTGAGGGTCGAGCTTCTTCTTGGTGAGGATATCACCGCAGCCCTACAAGAAGCCGTCAGTGGTGGTGCGCGGGCATGAGAGAGGTGAGCGCGCTCGCGCAGTCCGGCGTACCTCGCACGAGAATGAGACCATGTTGACAGGTAAACAAGGCGCGGTTTAGCGTGGTACAGTCGGCCAAGGGCAAGGAATGGGCTACGACGAGAGGCGAGTAGGGTCAGAGGCAGCTCCAAGGGCAGAAGCGGTATCGATTGCAGCGCGCGGAGGAGATTCTATCGAGGGCGAGGAAAAAGTCGTCAGAGGGCGAGTTTATTGCGGGTCCCGAGATGGAGCCTTTCCCGCCGGCGCGCACTAGCTCAGCCGAACGCCAGCCAGGGTCCTGCATGTGTACAAGTACATACATCACGCGCCAACCATTGCGTCTCTACCGCCCCTCGTCATGAGCGCGCTTGGTGGTGTACAGACTTCAGTTGTGACTTTTGGCTGTGCCGCTGCCGTTTCTTCGGTTCGCTGTGGTTTGGGGCCATCAGATGCGCATGAGACTGTCCGAGTGTGATCGACGTCCGGACCCTGTGTGTCACATACATGGTACAGCACTGTATCCGGAGAGGCACTCTCGATCGCCTATCATTCTCCATATTATCGATGGCTACTCTGGCCTCAGATGTTCTCACTGGCTAGTAGTCCTGCCAAATCCATACCTACATACCTATATCATCGGAAGCGCCGGTATCCAGATGTCCGCCTAAATCTCTCCAGCCCTTCTCCTATAGGTGATCCAAATCAGGTGGGTATATTTTTCTATTCTCTAGTCTCCAGATTGAAGAACGCCGTGTACCGTCAGACAACCGGTCCCAATTTCCGTACGCCGATCAACTTCAGATGTTTCTACAAATCCGGTCGACTGCAGCAGTTTCGCTGGGTCACATGTAAGACTAAGACATGGCTGCATTATAATAGCCACCTCAACCGCCGTTGGTCCATCTGTTGGCCCCACGTGCCGTAGTTAGTCGTAGTCCACAGCGCTGTGCACCACATTCGGAGGCGCGCACTTACCCCGGTTCCTTCTCAAGCGTCAAAGGCTCGTCTCCATTATGGTCGACCTTAGGCTGCCTTCCGTTGTCTCCGCTTAGCTTCCCTTCCTTTCCTGCGGACGTCTTAGGCTGCTCGTTGGTGCTCACTGTACTGGCCTTCTTCTCCCCGCTGGCCGTTTCCTCGCCATCGGCGCATCCGCAATCGTAGAAATCGCCAATCTTGGAGCAGTCGAATAGCTCCTTGTGGAGACGCTTGTTGACTACATTGTGAACGTGACAACCCCACGCCGCTGCCGCTGACCTTGATGAGACCTGCGGCGGGTATTTTTCAAGAACCAAACTGAAATGTTCTGCGCATTCGCCGCTGTGCATTAAAAGTTAGCACCGCTGTTGCTCGTCCCCCCAAGAATGCGGCTGTTACCATGGGTATAAACGTTGGAACAAGTGGATGTAAGACTGGAGCGCAGTCTTCTCATCTTGCGTCGGCTCATCCGGGAAACGCGCAAAGGTGGTGTGCAGGACTTTCCATGCCGCGCGTCCTAGTTCGGCCCTGTGTAGAATTCCCCAATCAGCCAACCTTTTCCTCCTTCCCGTGTGGCCCGTCCGGCTGATCCACACTCCCTGTCACGTACTTGATCGTCTCGTTTCCAAGCCTCGGTGCAATAACATGCCCCTTCAAGGTGTCGCTGCTAATGTCGTTATGGTGTGCTGTCGCTGGGCTTACAACGCTGCCAGGTTGTTGTGTCCCTTGTGGCTGGGCGCGGAAGGTCGAGATGAATAGTATGGAGGCGAGTCCGCAACCGAGTATGAGGAGGAGGAAAAAGCGGCGGCCTGCACCAGCTGGTGGCATTTTGAGATTCGGGCGTGAACACTCTCGAACGGCGAGAGAATTCAGTGGATGTGAAAACTGCGCGGGACGAGTGAGTGAATGAGTGAGTGAGAAGACTACTATAGCGCGCAAATACGCAACATCTCCTTGAATCGCAAGAGATGGGGCGAGTTATTGACGGCGCGATCCAGGCGTGAGCGGCGGGCCAGATATGACGAGACAAGGGGCGCCAAGCTGGGGCCTTCTCGTTGCGGCCAACGATCACCTCACGTTAACCCCGCTAAATCCGCCATCCCACTACCGTTCACCTCATCACACTCATCGTGCCATTTTCCAATTGTCCCTTCAATCTCAAACGCAACACCATCATCATCACGTTTCTTCGTACCCAAAACTAAGCTAACCCAAGATGGCCTCGACCTTCCCCCCGCCGCCCGTCAACACAATTGGTTAGCTTCCGCAGACAACTAGTGTGCGGCTGAACGTTGCTGATGTTCGGGATATGCAGACTGGAGCAATGTCGGCTTCAAGGTTCGGGAAGGTAAATGGGACCCCTCACCCCGCCAAGACAGCTCGAATTGACATGATTGGTAGTGAACGGTCACATTGAGGCTACCTACAGCAAGACAACCGGCCAATGGACGGAGCCCGAGTTCGTCGCGGATCCTTTTTTACGCATCCACGGCATGGCTCCAGGCCTTAACTATGGTTTGACACCCGCTCTATCGTGACAATACCCATCTAACACGGCATTAGGACAGCAATGCTACGAGGGTATGAAGGCTTTCCGCGGTCCGGGCGACAAGGACATCTTCATCTTCCGCCCCACGATGAATGCCGAGCGTATGCAGCACTCCGCGTCTTACATCTCTATCCCCGAGGTGCCCAAGGATCTTTTCATCAAGGCCTGTCGTTTGGCAGTGTCGCTCAATGCTGGCTATGTCCCCCCGCATGAGACCGGCTCCGCTATGTACATCCGCCCGCTCCTCTTCGGCTCAAGTGCCCAATTGGGATTGCAACCTCCTGAGGAGTACACCTTCTGTGTGTTTGTCATGCCGACTGGAGTTTACCACGGTGTGCACCCCGTGGATTGCCTGATCCTTGAGGACTTTGATCGGGCCGCTCCCGAAGGTACTGGTTCGGCAAAGGTCGGCGGAAACTACGCACCGGTCCTCAGGCACAGCGACAAGGCACGGGCCGAGGGTTTTGGTATTACTCTGCACCTTGACAGCAAGACCCGGACTGAGATTGACGAGTTCTCAACGTCGGGTTTCATTGGTGTTAAGAAGAACGGGGATGACATCACCATGGTTGTGCCTGACAGCAAGAACGTCATCAAAAGTGTTACCTCCGACAGCGTACAACAAATCGCCAAGTCTTTTGGTTGGAAGGTCGAAGTCCGACCGGTAAGTTGGGTGCAGGACCGCTCCACTGGGACGGTAGTGGCTGATATCTGATTGGCAGGTCAAATACGAGGAGTTGCCTAGTTTCACCGAAGTCATGGCAGCTGGTACAGCCGCAGCGCTTGTCCCCATCAAGTCCATCACGATGAGGTCTAAGGGCGACAAGATTGAATATATCAAGGATGACGAGCCAGGTCTGATTTGTATCAAGCTGATCGAAACGCTTCAAGGCATCCAGCGTGGCAAGATCGAAGATTCTTTTGGTTGGCTCGACAAGATCGAGGAGGCAAAGGGCTACAAGGTAAGGGGCGGAAGCAACACCACCAGCGGCACGGAGGACAACGTCGACAAGCTGCCATGAGCGTAGTTTTCCTCGAACCGGCAAACCCATATAGATCCGGAAAGATCTCGAACGACTTTAGACAAAAATATCTTAAGGTTCAGCCTCCGGAGGGTCTGCTGATCGCCCACGTTGCATATGCATGGTCTGCAAATGCGCGCTTCATTCTGAGTTTGCTTGTCAGCAGTGATGAACAGTCTCATGGTTCCATTTTTGCACAAGTTCTTTTCCTTTGCCAACGGGAAGATGAAAAAATGTCAGGCCTCCTGACAAGGCACCATGATACAAAAGTAATCGTTACTAGTATACGCTCCGGTGCGTTAACCTAGGAGAGCAAACAAAACCACTTCGAATCTGTTCGGGTTTCTCAGACATGGCGCACCTTTCCGTGGATTTGAGGGCTTGTGGAGCCGATGGCGTAACCTACGTCCGCATACCTGGAAGAACATGCCAACACACAGCTTCTGCCTGTTGCTGCTAAGGAGTGTCGTGCAATAGTAGTCCTACGATATGCAGCCTCGAACACCACATGGCACAAGCCAAATTGTTGGTTTGCGATAATCAGAGTCAGCAGCGTCAGCGGCGATAGGAAGTAAGTGAGGCTAGCATCCTAAGACCGAGCAAGCATATGTGAATACCGGTAAGCTATGGAAGCTTCTGGGCTTTTACACTGGCGCAACCGCTATTCTACAGAAGTTGCTGCGTTTGGCCGCGAATATTTGTCCGTTTGGTGGTGCGTTAGTGCGTCTCCGCTCCCGAGCCCGCCAGCACGTTTGCGCCCACGCTGACTGGCGATTGGTTAACACGTTTCAGCTCATGCTACGTCGTTTCGTGGCGCAATTTGCTGACATCCTTCTCTTTCCTTTTGCACTTTGACTTTTGTTTTCCTACCACTGGACTCCTCTAGTGGCTGAAGTTATGAGTCTTTGACGGGGCCCAGCTCACCGGTACCACTGCCCGAAAACGGCCAGCGTCCAATCCGGGGTGAATCCCTTTGCGATCGGCCATGCGGTCATCTTGTTGTCTCTCAGGTGCGAACCAATCGTTAACAAGGTCGAAACTCCTACTAAATGGGGGCCCTTCCGTTCTAGCCCTATGGCTTTCGCCTTGCCCGTCTCGCGTAAGCACCGTTACCTCTCAAGCCTCTTTGCGCAATACATCGTCCCTAACTTCGGAAAGTTGCTTGGGTACTTGACCGACCCTTTTGTTGCTGTCACCATTAATTGCCAAGGTGATGACGCTGACAGAAGACATCGGACGAAAGGCCTATGTCGGGGCCAGAATGATTAATGTTAAAGGGTGATGGTATATATGTGGGCGTAGAGCTGCGTTGTTGGTCCCTGCTTCACCAGCTAGCTCGCATATCAACCCTGCGACAAGAGCCCCCCTCAGGACCTTTTTCTTCCCTGTGCCTCGGAGGCCTGATATCGAGACAGCAGACCTAGCATCACTTCAGGTCACACCTTTTCCAGCACCATGGCGGACATCAAAGGAAAGCGAACCGACCATAACCTGAAGGCACCACCCCATAGCCCTAGGGGGGCCCAAACACCGTCGAACAAGAGTCGTCTTACCCTCGACGATAACAAGGATAGCGTTTTTGAAGATGAGAAGGTAAGATCGTCAATCGATATCGAGACCGCGCCCACGGGCAAGACCCAGGAGCCTGAGCCTCTCGAAGCTGTGGAGTATCCCAGGGGAATGAAGTTGTTCTTCATTCTCATTGCGGTCATCTTGAGCATCTTCCTGGTATGTTTATATGAGCTTGACCCACGAATTCCGAAACAGCAAACTGACCTTCTACTTAGGTGGCATTGGACATGACCATAGTGGCCACTGCCATACCTCGGTAAGCTAGTTACCAACTGTCTCACCTACTTTGCTAACACGGCAGCTAGTATCACGGATGAATTCAAGAGTCTCGATCAGGTCGGTTGGTACGGCAGTGCGTTCTTTCTCACTGTTGCGGCTTTCCAGTCAACTTGGGGAAAAGCGTACAAGTACTTTCCTCTCAAGACGGCCTTCCTCTGTTCCATTGCTGTATTCGAGTTGGGTAGCTTGATTTGCGGTAGGTAAAATCCGCAAAAAAATTGTTTGGTTTTAAGCTGACATAAACATAGCCGTCGCGAAGAACAGCACAGCTCTCATCGTTGGCAGGGCCATCGCGGGTGCTGGTGGTGCAGGCATTGCCGCTGGCGCATATACCATCATTGCATTCACCGCACCACCTGGCCAGGCTGCCGCGTTTACGGGTATTCTCGGTGCTGTTTACAGTATCGCTAGTGTCGTCGGTCCCTTACTTGGAGGAGCATTCACTGATAATGTATCATGGAGGTGGTGGTAAGTGAAGCCCTCCCACGTGATGTTCAGCACAATACTCACAAGGCATGCAGCTTCTACATCAACCTGCCCATCGGTGGTGTCTCTGCCGCCATCGTGTTTTTCTGGTTCCATACTCCAAGCACCGCAAAGCCCGTCGAGGCTCCACTCAAGGAGAAGATCCTCCAGATGGACCCGGTTGGCACCGGCGTTCTCATTGCAGCCTTCACATGCCTGATCCTCGCCCTTCAGTGGGGAGGCACGACAAAGCCCTGGGACTCTGCTGACGTGATCGGTGTGCTCGTCGGTTTCGGCGTCATCATCATCGCGTTCGTGGTGTTCGAGTGGTGGCTTGACGACCGAGCGCTCATGGTCCCCAGGCTCCTGAAGCAAAAGACCATCATGCTGCTCAGCGCATTCCAGTTCTTCAACTCTGGTCTCTTCATGTTGCTGCTGTACTACCTCCCCATCTACTTCCAGGTTGTGTCGGACGTCTCGGCCGCACAGTCAGGCATCCGCAACCTGCCATTCATCCTCGGCATCGGTACGTCAACCCGCTCCTTACTCTTGTACTCTAGCACACGCAGCTAACAAGACCCTATAGCGCTTCTGACAATCGCTTCCGGTGGCATCATCACAGTAACAGGGCACTATCTCCCGCTCATCCTCCTCGGCAGCATCCTCGGCACCGTCGGCGCCGGCCTCATCTACACCCTCGGCCTGCACAGCCCGTCCTCGGAGTGGATCGGGTACCAAGCACTCGCCGGCATCGGCAGCGGTCTAGGAATCCAAGTCCCGATCATCGTGGGGCAGGGCATCGTGGACCCGATCGACGTGAGCAGTATCACGGCCATCATCATCTTCTGGCAGACGGTGGCGGGCGCCATTTTCGTCAGCGTCGGGCAGAGCCTGTTTGCGAACGAGCTGATTTCCTCCGTCAAAAAGAACTTGCCGGGTGTTAACCCTGGGCTGGTTGTTTCGACGGGCGCGACGGAGCTACGACATGTCTTCGGGCCCGACCAGCTGCCGGCCGTGATCAGGAGTTATATGGACGGGCTGAAGAATGCTTATGTGCTTGGGATTGCGCTAGAGGGTGTTGCCGTGCTGATTGTTTTCATTATGCTGGTTGTTGATCGCAGGGTCCTGAAGAAGGGCCATGTTGGCGGTGCGGCGTAGGGAGGCTGTGGGGATGCACGCGTGGTGTTGAGTGGTTATGGGTTATGATTGGCTCGGCTTAGTTTGGTAATGATTCCCCCTTTTGTTTTTCTTTTTTGGACATGGGCTTGGGATCGGGATAGTCAGGCATACTCCTAGCGGGCTGGCGAGGCGCACTTAATGCGATTGATTATTGGTGGGAGGGACATAAAAGTCAGTCATTTTCTTCATGTACGGCCTTCGCTCTGTACACCATTTTCTACTCTTGGACAAGGGAGGCCACGAGCTGGGCTTGCTCCCCCAAGCGCGTGGTCAGATTAGCGTGAGCGCGTGCACGCGGCTCGCTACGTCTATGCCGTGTATGCATATGTACGACCCGTCAGGGATCGGGAAACGTGGCGGCCTGGCTGTTCTGATGTCAGATTATTCCTCCTGTCGGTGGAGCCGGGGCGCGGGTAGGGCGATCAATCATTATGCGGCTTACGTACTAATTCCGGACGACTTTCAGCGCCCGGCAGCCTGGCTGCTAGCGTGTGATCGGTTTTCTGGCTTGCTCTGTGTGTGTTGGGTGCGTTTTGGGGTGTGAGCTTTGAACTAATTGCTCTTGGTTGGTTTGGTGCGTGAATATTCTGCTCTGACTTCGACCTTAAGCAGTTCTTTTTGACATATGCCTTCTGTCACTAGTAACGACTCAACAGTTGGTCAGGGGAATGAGGCGCGGCCATGTATATATTCTGCTCACTGTTGGTATTCAGAGCCAAACACGCCACCACAACCACCAAGCAGTTTTGAGTCAATCGGCAAACCGGTGGATCTTTCCTACACACAATTCCACATTAGTAATAGGAGATTTCATCTCAACAGGCAGCACTGATATTTTCCTTGCCTCATAACTCAACGCCACTCACCATGCTTCTGTATTTGAGACGAGTATTGGTTCCGGAAAATAAAGGACATCATCACATTCAATAGATGATTGTTGTGAATACGTAACCCCGCAGGCAACTTATTGGTAACTGTCCAGCCTTTAAACGCTGAAGAGTGCCCGAACCCGATAGTACCCATTGACAACATGATAGTACCCATTGATACGTACCAGAATAGCTGTACGCCTAGCTTCCTCGGTAATCTAGTTCAAGGATGAGAGCGGTGTTGTCAGTTTCGACAGTGTCGGCTCTTATGTGTAAGACCCGGATATTTAGCCCCCGTCCTTCGTCACCCATCTAGTTCAGTAACGTCTAGCGGAAAAGAAGAAACGAGTTAGTCGCTGCGGTGAAATGCAGTCAATCATACAGAGGGTAAAAAATAAACACGCCCACATTACTGTGGACTGTCTCGCGCGATGTAATGAGAGTACCATAACCCACACCTTCAACTGTATAGGGGATGTGCGATATGGGATATTTCAAGATGTTCAGATTCGGTATCGCTTGATGTAGACGAAATAATATAAGTCATCATCAAGTGAGTTCCACTATTTGAAAGGTAACGATGCTCATACTAAGTTGAAACAAAACTAGTCAAGGAAGTTGTTGTATATATGTGTTTGAAACCCTTCTCGCTCGTATCCAAGACTCAGACTTGTAGCTAGACAAGGAGTATCACTGATTCTATAAGGACTACTCACATCGTCTCTATCTCACTAAATGCTGAGGCTCTCGACGGCGAGGGACGTTGTCGACTAGAGAAGTATATTATTTCGCGCTAAAATTTATCTACCACTACTATCACACAGCAAAACCCGTTCTAGGGAAAGAGACATAACCAATACAGAGTCAGTCGTTATGTGTAGGGTCCCACCTATCAATAACCGTCTTACGTGCGGGTGTTGTAATATCAATAATTGGATACTAATCTCCATGACTTCAAAAGCGTTCAATCATGCTTATATGATGGCGATTAGTATCAGGTCCAGCAAGTTTCGGGAACCACCATCATTTAAGAGTCGACAAAGTCAGTGAAAAAGACTACATGATTGACTGGGTATAGCGTGAAAGGAGCCGTACAGTGAAGGCGTAATTTACGAGCCGTATCGGCAGCTGCAGTAACAGTAGAGGTCGGAATTGTTCAGTCTCTTAATGTTTCGCCGGTCAGCATTGCTCACTATATATAGGTAGGAAGATTCGGGGCGATGAACGGCCCTTCGATGCCAATACACTAATACATTAATTTCCGGGCCAAAACTAATACATGACGCAGTTATCGACTTCAGTGATTGGTGGTAAGCCCCGAGACTGCAGAATAAGCGGCGCTTATAATTTGCGACCCCACAAGCACCACGCCCGTACAGTGAAGTAGGTCAGCGGTCGTGAATATGCATATCCCGAAACAATTAAAGAGCAGCACAAACCACTACATTGCTAACGGTCCCAAAGGAGTATCCTAGTTGTTATACAAGCTACCTTCCCGAATAATAGCGTTAAACTAACCAAAATAACAAAGTTATTCAGGAGCTAGTCATTTCCGAGCACGAAGTGAATAAATATAGACAAAGTGCACACTCACTGATTAAAGTCTCAGTGAAAAACCAGAACATAAACATCAACAAAGAGGCTAATACGGCACGAAAGCACTATCTACACCAACACCTCCCTCTCTGTAGGTACCTCTACCTTTTCCGACAAGCCCAAAACAAAAAGCAACCCTCTCAATCAAGCCCCTATACATCAAATTTACTCTAGACGCGCTATACCCCACACCCACAAGAAAGTAAAAGACAGCACAATACACACTATAATAGTGCCCCTTCCCTCCAGAATCCAGCAGTTCAGCTTTACCCGCTTTCCTCCAGTATCGCCTGCGGAAAAAAAGCCGAGTGAACCAGCTAGCCAGGCGTGCGCCGGCACCACTACATCGACGACAGCCCCAGCGACTTGAGGGAAATGGCATTTATGCGACAGCGATTATTGATGATTAGCACTACTAGAAGATGGTTATCACTACTAGAAAATGGAGGATGGCGTCAGTATTAGAGGGTGCTGATGATGTTTTGTGTTGTAGAGTGGATAGAGCTTATGGGCATGGCACAGAGGCCGAATCTCTCTACCGGTGCAATTCTGCCGTACAGCGACATGATGTAGTTGCTTGAACCGTGATCGAGATGCTCTCTATTCTCTCATCGAGCTTTATCACCCATCTGAGATATTGAAGCGAGTGCTCTAGAGGTTTGTTCGTGTGATTTCTTGTCAGTATAAGCTGTTGAACGCTTATCAAGTGCTCTGATTTCGGCATCTTACTTTAGATTACGTACATACACTTTTCATCAAGACCTCTCCCAAGTCTCTTCCCAGTCCCTAAACGCCAGAGATATAACTATCAAGCATTATCAAATTACCACGTTTCCCAATGCCATCCCAATTCATACCACATCAACACTGTCACCACCCATCCACGCACCTACAACCCCCCACTCCCCAGCCCCCACATCCAATCCTGATCGATATCCATTCCCAGACCACCCCAGCCCGGCGCTCCCATACCCATTCCCATGCCCATGCCCATCCCCACCCCAACACCTACCCCCAACCCCAACCCATCCCCAGCATCCGTCCCACCGCCAAAGCTCCCATCGTCGGGCACGCCGCTGGCACTGCCACCGAAGCTCGAGCCCGTGCTCGCAGCGTTCGAGTTTGCGCCCGCCTCGAACCCTCCGCCGTGCATACCGTACATGTACAGCCCGTCAAAAGCGACTAAGGGATCAGTGGCGCCGGAGCCGGAGGCAGGGGCAGCGGCCGAGGAGGAGGAAGAGGTAGAGGAGGCGTGGTTCGAGGCAGGCGGGCTGTAGTAGCTGTTGTAGCAGGCGCAGGAGGCGTCGGAGTCGGCCGTGCCGGCCGTGCATGTGTTTCCAGTGCTTGTGGCAGTACAGTTGGCACTGCCGACGCTAGGAGAAGGCCTTGAAAGACCTGCCGAGGTAGCAGCAGGTGCCCGTGGAGGCGCAGGCGCCGCCGCTGGAGCAGCACTGGCCGCTGTATCCGCAGCAGCGTTGCCACTGCTACTGGCGCTGCCACGATTACCCGCCAAACACCTGAACCGTCTTCCCCGCCTCACGGTGATGGTCCCGAAGTACGGAATCACGGTCCTGCTCATGCACCCCTGTGGCCCTTCGCCTACAATGTCATAGTCCGAGTCTCTCACACTGCACAGCTGTTGCAGGACGCGCAGGCTCTGCGCCGCGACTGTCCCGCCCTTCTCCGTGCTCGCGTGTGCGAATATCGCCATTGTCGCCTCGACGAGGCGCCAGTCGCGGACGTCGTCTTCAGCTTGTGCGGCGTTGGTGGTGGTGTTGTTGCTGGTGTTTTCGAGGCGCCCGTAGCCGAGGAGGCCGAGCATCAGGAGGACGGCGGCGGTGAAGCCAACAAAGTCGACGACTTTGCATTCGTAGAGGGGTTTTTCGGGCTCGGTGGATGAATCGGCGGCGGGGTTGTTACTGTAGCTGGCTGCGCTGCCGCGTAGGATGTGGTATAAGCCAAGCAGCTGGCGGGCAGCGCGGAAGCAGGCCGTGCAGGAGTAGGCGAACTTGGGGTCCGTGGCGCTACGCAGCATGAAAGGCAGGTGGAGGTAAACGCGCAGCTGGTGGAAAAAAATCTGCGCGAGGATGCGGCTGCGGAAAAGGAAATTTTTGGGCGAGTTGGTGTGGT
This sequence comes from Aplosporella prunicola CBS 121167, assembly GCF_010093885.1. Classification (NCBI taxonomy): domain Eukaryota; kingdom Fungi; phylum Ascomycota; class Dothideomycetes; order Botryosphaeriales; family Aplosporellaceae; genus Aplosporella; species Aplosporella prunicola. The sequence goes on from NW_022983541.1 coordinate 627,922, forward strand.
TGTCGATGGAGCTATGGATGTCCCACCATTCGCTGCCCATTTCGGCCACGAGGCTGTCGAGCTGCGCGTCCAGATCGAGCGCAGGGGCGTACGAGACGCTCTCGATGTTGCCTTGTGTACGGTCGATGACGGCGGCGGCGAGTCGTGAGAGCCTGATCATGAATTGGAAGGGGGGCTGGCTTGTTGTGTTGGAGCTGGGTTGGTAGACGGAAAAATCGCAGTGCGAGTCTGCGATGCCGTAGGGGAGGCCGAGCAGAAGAGACAGGAAGCGGTCGTGGTTGAACATTGTCCACCATATGCTGTCCCACGCCTGGTTTTTGGCATGGTTGCGATGAAGGCCCTATCAAACAGTCAGCACGTTTCGTGTGGTTGATGATGAACCTGGTACGTTTCACTTCCGCATTAACATGTCACTCACCGTAAGTTGTGCAAACGTCAAACACCGCCGCACTGTCAACCACCCTCTCCGGGGCTGTCCAATCTCGGCATAGCATTTTGCCTGCAACAACGCACACTCCAGGCCATCAATCCCGGTCATGTAGTCATCATCCGAGACAATGGTAGCGTGTACGAGAGCAAGGTAGCGGCTGAGATCTTCCATTTCACCAGCAACGCCTACGGCCAAGAGCAGGAGGGCCACTTGGGCAGGCGTGCCGTCAGTGATGGCTTTCACAGCAAACTGCTGTAGATTCATGTTGCCGGCCGTCCCGGGCATTGTGGTACGCCAGAACCCCCACCATTCACTAGCAATGATGATCGACCTCTGAAGCGTTTCATTTGATGGGAGGGCATCGAGAAGAATCGCGCGAGTGCGCTTTTCCTTTGATTTCTTAAACTTGTTCACTTCTTCGTTAGTATCGAGCTGATTGTCTGTACAGTTAAAGTGGAGGTCATAGGACCTCGCTTGCATAGCCTCGCTCGACTGGGCTGGTGAGTGCTTCTGAAATTGCTCTGGGCCTTGAGAAGCTGCGGTAGCGGGCTGTGACTGGGGATCGGCTCGGCTTATCTACTATCGTGAGTTTGGCTCTAGAAGGGTTGGCATAGTCATACCACTTCATTATCGAACATTGTCATGAATGGCACCGATCCATTATGGCCCGGTATGTTGTTGGACGAACACTCGGGCGAACAAGGCGTCGGCGGCAAGACATCGGCGGCCAGGTTCCTCAGTGTCTCCGCAGCACCCCTATCGGTTCTGTCTTCCAATAGAGACTCGACCAAGGATTCAAGACGGGCGACTCTCTCACGAAGATTTTTTCGGTTGTCGACAACGGTGTCATTATCTGCGTGTTCTTGGTCCACGCAGCGGGAGCCGCGGGCAAAGCATTCAGTGCACGAACCTGCATGCTCTGTGGAGAAGATGCAGCGGATCTTCCGGCGACGGCCTGCATTGGTTAGCGGGCGCCCTGGCCATGCAATCGTCCGGATCGAGGAAGAAGCAAGCAACCAACGTGCCCTAAGCAACCCGAGCGTCATCCGTTACTCGAGCGGGCCTCAGATGGCTGACTTTGCTCCCTGACTCAACCCAGGACTATAAAGATGCCTGACAAAGAAAATGAACTGTCCGTACATTCAAAACAGCTGTGCGTGCCTTTGCGCATCTTCTTCCGGACGCCGCCGTCAGGAAAGCCGGCTTCGGACAAAGAGCGGGACATTTTGGACGAGTGGTGGATCCACGGGTCACCACTGAGATCAACGCGCCACGTCGCTGGGTGTGATAGAGATCAGATGACTTTGGAGTTTGAAAGGGACAGCTAGCAGGAGGAGTTGATGGAGGTAAGATGGGGAAACCGAAGGATGCGGTTGAGGGAGATTTCGTCCGGCTTTGGTCCGAGGAGTTTGGTCCGGGCCGTGTGACTGAATGTCCACTGACATGACGGATTACATCAGCTGTCGCGAGTCAGAACACTGGAGCCTGACAGACAGGCTGACTCGGGCTTTTCACCTTGGCACAGGGGTGAATTGGGAAGGTGCCAAGGTGTCCACCCGTGCCACCTTCGCACCTTCCCTACCTATCGATCGGGAAGCCGAGAGGGAACGGTCTTGTCGGCCCGATGATGTCAGACTGTCAGACCGTCATGCCGCGCGGATAATAATAGCACCACAGCCACGCTTTGCCAGCACAAAGCCATACGAGCTGCTTTCCATTCCTCCCGCCTCGCCGCGTTTCTCCGTACCTTCAGCGCCATGCCACACTCACGAGATCCCAGCGTTCAAAGCATGTCGCCACCAACTTCACCCCCAAAGAACCGCAAGCGGAAGCATGATCCCTTCCTCGAGCTGGCAAAAACCCCCATCTCCACGCCTCTCCCCTCTCCCGACTCGGGTCGCTCGGAATTCATAGGGGATGACGAGAAAGAGCCATTGCTGAAGAAGGCACAACCTCCCTGGCAAGAACAGTGGTCCTAAGGGTTAGCCATGCTGACATGTGTTACGTAGATCTTCCTCACGCCTCTGATCGTCACCTCCTTCATTCTCTCGCTCTTCATCGTCAATCGTCGTCAACGTGCCTGGCGTCTCGCTGAGCATCCTCCTCTCCAGGGCACAAGGGCGTGGCTGTCGCAATGGTCGCCCTGGAAATGGCTGGATCCAGAACCTTACCAAGACCCAAACGACTCGACGTGGCAAAATGCTAATGCCAGCAGCACGGCGACGGGCGACGGTGGCATACCGGGGGTGGACGGACAGGCGATGGCACAGAAGTACAAGCCGGGGCAGGGACAAGGCTGGCATCGGAGAAAGAAGCACCGGAAGATGGCCAAGCTGGAATTTAGTGAGGCATTCGACATGCAGTGGCAGGTTTTGATGACGCTGGCCGTGGCCTGGGCCTTAGTGGTCGTGATCTTCTTCTGGGGAGCGAAGAAGGTCATCTCGTCGGCATGGTGAAGGACGGTTCCAGGTTCCAGGGAAAACGACACATTTGACGTCGAGGGTGAGGCGGCGCACGTGCCTACGCGACCTATGACGCGGAGTGCTGTCAAGATCGTCATGCGCTTCTAATGATTAATGGATTTAAGCTCAGCGTCGGTCCCGCTGGTGCCGTAACTACTCCTAGCTGCGGACACCAAAATGGCCCAACCAACAGAGACCTATCGTCGTGCCTTTGTCGATTGTGACCACCCACACATCAGCTACGGCCTTTCCTTTTCCGATGCTTGTGCTAAGCATGTCGAGGCCACTTTCAAAGCTTCCAAAATCTACATTTTCGCGTCCAAGTCGCTGGCCAACAACACTGATGCGGTGAAGAAGCTCGAGGGAGCGCTGGGCGACAAGGTCGTGGGCGTGAGGGAAGGAATGAAACCACATACCCTCTGGTCCGAGTGCATTGAAGTAGCCAAAGACGCCCAGGAGAAAGGTGCAGGCCTGCTCGTGACAATAGGCAGCGGCAGTCTGACCGACGCCGCCAAAATGATCATTCTGGTACGTACATATACCACACACATACCCATCCATTCATCAAACCGTCCACAAACAACACCCACTAACCCGCCCTCCCAGATCCTCACAAACAACGCCTTCTCCCACTCCGCCATCAGTGCCTGGGGCACCTCATACAACAGCCGCACCGACCTCTCCCCACCCACCGTCCCCATCATCAGCATCCCAACTTCGCTCGCCGGCGGCGAATACAGCGACTTCGTGGGCAGCACCAACGATACCACGCAGCACAAGCACAACTTCGGGCCCAAACCGCCCATGGGCCCTTCTCTCATCATCCTAGACGCACACCTCAGCGCCTCCACGCCCGCAAGCCTATGGCTCAGCACAGGCGTGCGCGCAGTCGACCACTGCGTCGAGACGTACACATCAGCACACGCAGACGCGGCCGCCTTTTCCGACGCCGCGAAAGCCGGGCTTGCGAAACTGGTCCCAGGCCTCTTGCGCAGCTGCGCTGACCCGGAAGACGCGGAGGCAAGGTTTGCTTGCATGCTCGGCGTCCGCGACGCCATGGCCGCGGTCAAGAATAACGTCCCGCTCGGCGCGAGCCATGGGATCGGGCACCAGCTGGGCCCGCTGGGCGTGGGGCACGGTGAGACGAGCTGCATTCTGCTGCCCGCTGTGTGTCGGTGGAACGCGGCGCATGCGGGCGAAGCGGAGAAAGGGGCAGAGTTTGTGGTGGGCAGACAGCGGGAGCTTGTAGAGGTGCTGTGGGGGGAGAAAGAAGTGGCAAAGGTGCTGGAGCAACGTGGGTTGAAGCGAGAAGATGTGGGCTTGGGCGACGTGCTTGAAGCTGTTGTGGGGGCGTTGGGGCTGCCGGGGAGGCTGCGTGAGAGGGGTGTGCCGAGGGAGAAGTTCGAGGAGTTGGCGAGTAGCGCGGTCAAGGATAAGTGGTGTCAGACTAGTGTTGTCCCTGTGACGAGGGAGGAGCAGGTTGTGGAGATTTTGGAGCTGGCGAGGTGATTTGGCTTCGTCTTACTCCTGCCGTAAACTACATTGTACATTCAATGCACCTACCTATACGTCTAAACATCGTTATCACTGTAGATCGAGAGCTACATAGTAACCGAAAATCCGCAAGCCATCCTCATCAAGCCGGCACTCCTTTAAAAGACCACATAATTTATAAAAGCGCCTTCAATCGGCATACCTAGGCCTGTTGCCCGAGTTTGTTTCCACGGTGGAGGAATTGCCAGACAAATGGCGAAGTTAAAAGGGTTCTGGGGGCTGATGCTTAAATTTTTTCAAGTTTAGGGAATCATAGTTTCTTCGACCACACCCTTCTTTTACACGCAACCCAACCCGCACACTCAACAATCACTATCTTCTAACAATAGCAGTCCTCTCCATTTCCCTAAACTGACACTCGTCACCAGCACCACGCAGTAGTATCCTTCCTGTCATCTCATTCACTAAATCCAGGAGAAATCCCTTCAGCGACGACAGAGGACAAATGGTGTGAATCTGCCTTCACGTCGGAATCGTCGCTGTTCCTGCATTGGTCATGTCTTGGCTTTCCCAGAGGTACTTTAGCAGGGTGAGGATGTTGCGCTTGAATTCCATGAACGCCGGCTCGGGTTCCTATATATATATGTGTGTGTGGCGGTGTGTTGTTCTCTGTGATGTGCTACGCCCGCTCCGTTATCCGCTGCTGGTCGCTGGTGCGTGGATGCTTGACTTGATTGATTAGAGTTGCCGGAGCCCAGAAGGCGTAAGTGTTGTGAGAGTTGCGATGTTGGAGTTGTTGTGTGTGTAGGTTTGGGGTTAAGGTTACAACAGATTAAGGCAGTGAGTGATGCATCAAATTGCAGAAAACGTGTAAGAGATTGTGCGTGTATATATACACTATATATCTTCTCATAAATAATATGCCCAGACATTCATCACTCTTCCCATCCGTGGGATCCAGGCACAGCTCGCCTCGCCCTGTACCGAATATGCGAATACCACACGACTTACTATCCTCTGAACAGCCTGATCCAAATATCTTCAGTGAGCGGTGATGGCGGTACTCATGTTCTGGAATTGGTGCTGGGCGTTAACGTGGATCTATGGTGAGAGTAAAATCTGGAAGAGGAAAGGGAGGGGAGTTGGCTGCAGTATGTACGTATGCTAATGTTTATACCTGAGAAACTACAGTGTTCGGTCACGGACATGTCTGTCGTGTGTGTTCAGTGCGGCTCGAGGCACGCCGGATGGACCGCTTGGAGTGGTAAGAGAATGCTTCGTCTTGCCTTCTGGGGAGGGTGAAGGGAATGGCTTGGGACAAGGCCAAGGTCTACTTGTTGAGATAATACGCTACCCCTATGAGCATATCAGCCTTCTTGCCAGATCTGCTTACAACCGAGCCTCGTGCTTGCAATTCCCAACCTACTTCGCTCACACTGTCTCGTCTCTTACCCTTAAGTTTATCCGCACACATCGTTACTACTGCTATGATAGCTATACCATGTCTATAGCGCAGCTCGAGAGAAAACACATGTTTTACAGCACCGAACGCCCGTACCCAGCAACCCCCATCCCCATAGCAAGCAACAGCAAGCACTTCCCCTCTCCCTCCTTTCTTCGACACACACAACGCTACAACATCTCGACGCCCTCAACCCAGCCCTCCAAATCCAGCTCCCCCTCCCCAGAACCCTCAGCAATCAGCCTCTCCAACCCCGCCACCACACCACCCACCCTTCTCCTCCGCATCGTCTCCTCCAGCTCCCTGCTCTTCACAGCCGCGACATCAAGAACAGCCCCAGGCACCTGCGCCAGCCTCGCGACATTAAGTCCATAGCTGCGATGCGCGACGCCGGGCGCGACTTCATAGAGGAACGTGACCTCGTCCCCCTCCGTCTCCTCAAACCGCATATGAACGTTCCTCAGCTCGGCAGCCGCAAACCCGTCCGCCAAGCGCGCCAGACTCTGGTAGTGCGTGATAAACAGGGTCAGGGCACCCAGCTCGCGGACGACGTAGTCGAGCACGGCATGCGCGATCGCGACGCCGTCATGCGTGCTCGTGCCGCGGCCCAACTCATCCAGAATCACCAGACTCCGTGGCGTCGCCTGCTTCAGCACGTCCGCCGTTTCCGAAAGCTCCACCATGAACGTCGACTCGCCTGCGAGCATGTTGTCGAAGGCGCCCATGCGCGTGAACACCGCGTCTAGCATGCCTAGCTTTGCTGATGCGGCCGGCACGTAGCTCCCTACTTGGCCCATGATCCCGATGAGGGCGACTTTCCGCACGTAACTTGACTTGCCGCCCATGTTGGGCCCTGTGATGAGGAGCGCGCGCGTCCCCCCCTCGCCCTGCAACGACACGTCGTTCGGGACGTACGACTCTAGCAACAGCTGCTCAACCATGGGGTGTCGGCCCTCCGAGACCTCGATGCAGACCTCGTCGGTATAGGTCGGCTTGACGTAGCCGGGCTGGCGTGACACCTCCGCGAGCGAGAGCAGGCAGTCCAGCGTCGCGAGGCTTTGGATGCTGTCGCGGAAGGTCTGGTACTTGGCGGCGATCTCGGCGAGCAGCGCCTTGAATGCCGTTTCACACGCCGCGGCAAGCGCTTCTTTATGCTGGTCGCGCTCGCGCAGCAGGCTGATTACCGCCGGCGTGTGGAAGCGCGACACCTGCTTCGTGCCACTGATCTTGGCCCAGGAGGCGGGCACGTTTTTGATCTGCGAGTTGGGGACTTCGATTAGGAACTCAATGCCTGCTTTTGTGACGTAGTCGACCTTGGACTTCCTGAGTTTCTCAGCCGCTTCTTTCTTGTGCTCGTTGAGGTCATGCTCGACCGACACAATGCCCATCTTGTGGTCGGTAATCTCCTCGGTCTCGTACTCCTCCCGGAAGAATCCGTACTTATCATCCTCCTTGGCTGCTTGAAGGTTGATCCGCTCGAGGAAACTGACAACGTCCTCGGATATCAGCGGTAAGCTTGCAACAGCTTCCTGCAGCAATGGCGAAGAAAACCCCGCCTTGTCAGGGGACGTCACATGCGTGTACTCGCTAGCAATCCGTTGCAAGGTCTGGAGAGCCCCAAGCAGTTCTGGACGCGAGCATTTCTGGAAATAGATCCGGATGAGGGATTTCTCAAGGTCAGTCCTGATCTGAGAAACCAAGTGCTTGAGCTTTTCAGCAGATGCCGTCTGTTCACTACTTCTAAGCTCCTCGACAGCAGAAATTCGCGCCTCCAGCTGCGTCTTGTTTATGAGCGGCCGCCCGACCCACTTGCGCAGCAAACGTTGCCCAAAACGAGTCTTCGTGCGATCAAGTGTCCAGAACAAACTTCCCTTGGTCGTGTGGTCTGTCGAATTCTGGTATATCTCCAGGCTGCTTAGTGTGTTGCCGTTGAGCAGCATGTGCGATCGAGCACTGAATGGCTGGAAGTTTTTTGTCAGATCAAAGACATGCTCCAGGCCATACTCCGTCAAGTGCGTGATCATTGCAGATAAGCAGATGGTGACGGGCTCCGAGAGCTGATGGACTTTGTCCAGCACCGTGTTCGCCGTCTCCGAACTGCTGTCGGCCTCCTTCATCTTATCGGCATAGAAGTTGGAGATATGGCTGTACGCCTGCGCAGCCATTGTCTTCGGTTTCTCCACGCGTTCCACGCGTGCTTGGTCTCCAAACACATTGCTCTTGCTCCTTGACAGATGCTGTACCAACTTTTCGGTGGCTTTCGAGACATCGCCGACGATGACAAACTCGCATGGCGCAACGTGGAGCAATCGCGTCTCAATCTCGCTGCGCATGAAGCCGTCGTCGAAAGTATCATAGATGACATCGCCAGTGGCCGGCTGTACAGCTACAATGCCCACATGGACGTTCTCGTCCGTTCCCGACCCTCCAGCGTTCTTTTCCGTGAGACAGAGCAGGTATCCGGTAGCAGGAGTGCTAATTTGACCAGCGTTTACACCATCCAAACCCTCGATATCGTCAATGTAGGTTCCTTTCGTGTACAAGTTTGTGAGCTTTCTCACGAACGGCGCGTTCCTGTTGTCTCCCGCAGCCTTGAGCGCTGCAGTCTCCAGCTGCCTGACCACGCCCACCTTGTGGCCTGCCTGAACGAGTCGCTTGACGTGTATGTGCAGCCGATGTGTGGGGAAGCTCGCGCCGGCGAAGCGATCCAGATGCGCCTCGGAAGGATGGTTGTCGAACCGCATCTTGCCAGGGATACACACGATGCCCAACTCTCGTGCGGCCACGCGGGCATCCTCGCCGAAAAAGCGAAATTTGTATCCCACTTCCACCACCAGCAGCGTATCCGGGTGTTTCTGCTTGAGTTCTATGATCTGCTTCTCCATGGGCGTCAACTTCACGCCGCCTTTTCCCTTCGGCGCAGCTTTGCCCTTGGCTTTGGACTTTGGCGCGGGTTCCTCGTCCTCGGGCTCGTCCTGCTCTTCTCCCTCGCCTTCTGCCTCTTCCGCAATGGTATGGTTTCTTCTCTTTATCTCGGCGATGCTGTCGGGCCTACCCAGCTTCTTCACGAACTTGTGATGCAACCGTTCCTTCTCCTTGCGTGTCTTCTCGGGCTCTTCTTGGTTCTCGGGCTGCACCGGCGAGCTAGAAAACATGAATTTGGACGTCCGGTTCGTGGCCTTCGAGCGAGGCTTGCTGTTTAGATCTGCATCGCTCATCCGTCCCAACGACTGTCGCGCGTCTGGTGTAGGCTCAATGGAAGCCTCTCGTTCCTCTTTATCCGGGGCAAAGTCGCCGTCGTTGTCGTCGTCGTCATCATCATCATCGTCAACTACGACGCTCTTCCGCTGCCTCTTCGGTTTCGGAGCCGCGGCGGCAGTATCATCGCTCTCAGCCGTCTGCGCCCGCTTCAATGCGCTCGAGAACTTCCTCCTGCCCACAGCAGGCTCATCGTCTTCGCTTTCGGGTGCCGCATCGGGAAGGTCTTCGTCAGAGGCATTGGAGGGTTCGGGCGGCGAAGTCGCCTTAGGCGGAGGAGCTGCCTTGGGCGGAGGAGCAGACTTAGGCAAATTGCGAACAGGAACAGCCTTCTGCGTTGGAGCCGCCGGCGCCTTGGGAGTAAAAAAGCGCGAAATCGTCTGCTGCTTCTTAGCCTGCGACGAGGGCGGCTGGGATGAGGGCGCCATAGCGAGAGGGCGATGCGGTCGTGGCTGTGGGTAGCTCACGACGTCAAGCTTGGAGCTCGGTCGGTCAGTGACGCGAGACGCGTCGCGTCTCGCGCGCTCCGTTCGCACGTGAACGGCGGTTTAGAGCTGCGAATTTTGTTTTTTGGACGCTGCGGATGTGCGAGTTTCTGTTCGATAAAGATTTGAGCTGGAATCTGTTTAATGTTTAATTTGTATTTATTTATATGTATATATAATATGTATGTGCAGCTGTTAAAACACCAAACCCTAATCCCAACCCTAACCCGAATGCTATCCCTAACTCTAACCCTAAGTGGTCTGTGCAAAGTTATCGAATAAAATATCCCACGTTCGAAGATGGTTGAAGCCAAGACTTCCTCTTTCGTCTAGCAGCATGCGGCCAAACCACAACGTGGTCAAAGCGAGGCAGCACTGAATCCATCCGGCATCAAGAAGCACGTAACCAAGAAGGATAGACGGAGGACTAAAGGAAGTTCGAGCAATGCGGCTGGCTAGGTATTTAGAGCCGCAGCTCCGCTAGGGAGAAAAGGTATCATCATCCACTCTAATCCACGCCCTCACCCTCAACGGTGGCAGGCTCTCCACTTGCAACAGTAGTATCAACACCTGCATCAGCATCAGCATCAGCATCAGCATCAACCGCCGCACCATCCACATCCCCCTGCCCAGCAGCAGAAGCCAACACACCCTCGTCCTCGCTCACAACTCCACTATTCACCCCGCTAGCCTCCCCGCTCGCCTCCCCACTGGCCACCTTCTCCTTTTCTTCCTCCTCCAGCTCCGCCGTCTCCCAATCATCCACCACATCCTCAGCCCTCTTCTTCTCCTCTTTCTTCTTCTTGCTGCTCAAGCTCAGCACCGTAAAGCTATTCGACGGCTTGCCAGCGCGTGTGCCCGGCGCAGGCCTCTTCGCTGGCGCTGCCGCCTTGGCCGCGACCTGGGACCAGCCGCCGTTGGCGACGGAGTCGGTCTCGCGTCGCAGGACGTTGAGGCTCGAGTCGAAGCGGCTGAGCTGGATGCTACCGAGCGAGTACGAGCGCACCTCTTTCGCTAGCGACATCTTGGTATTCTTGAGCGAGGTTTCTAGGTCGCGTTCGGCGAGGCTTGAGTTGGCTTTGAGGACTACCTCGTCGCTGGGCAGGAACGAAATATCAAACTGCACGCCCGCAATGGCGTCGAGGACGTGGCGGACCGCTGCGCGTAGCTCCTCAATGGTAAGGCCGAAGCGCGGGTTTGACAGAAGGAAGCCGTTGTAAGGATCACCGACCACATTGCTGGCCTTGAGCTTCTTGGGCTCCGCTGCAGCTGTGGCGGTGGTGGTAATGGCCCGCTGGTTGTAGCGAATACGTACACATTCACCCACAGTTTTACTAGGGGCAGCTACGAAGCGAGGCGTCTTGTAGATGACAACGTGTCGGTGAGGCTCGGGATCCATGCTTTCTGAGTCGAGACCAAAGTCCTCTGCCAGTGCATGAAGGAAGGCTCGTTGGTGAGATGGCATTGGCTTAAAGCGTAGTCTCTTCTCCTCGGGGCTGGTGGCAAAGACTCGGAACTCTCTTTCTTGTGTCTGCGCCCACTGGACGTTTTGCTGGAATAACGAGAGGGTCTCCGCAGAATACGGGATATGGTCGTCCTTGTGCGCTTCGGGGTCGACGTTGAGGGCCAAGGCAAGCTTGCGGTTTCTTTCAAGCCTGGCGCACTCATCATCACATTTGAGTGTCTTTTCGAGGTTACCTTTGCTGTCTTTCATAGCAAGGCATTTGGCCTCTTGCTTGTTGTGCTGACACGGGCAGGTGATGAGAACCTTGTACTGACAAGGCTTGCTCTCATCACAAGCGTACGGTGAGTGGCAGGTGTTGGAACAAGGGTGACCACACGTCTTTTCCTTGCCACAAGCTTGTTGGCAGCTCGTTCCGGCATCCTCGCACTCTCCGGGCTTGTGACAAGGCTTCCTGCAGCGATGAGCACCGCACTTCAATTTCCTGCCGCAAATCTCTCCGCATCTCGCGTCTGCTAGCCAACAAGGCTGGTTCTTAAGAATGTTCTTCCCGCACATGCAAGGCTTAACAGTGAGGAAAGGACACTTGGGGCAACTCTCATCATCTTGATGACAGTTGTGAACAACTTGCGGGTGGCCACAAGCCTTAGGCCGCCCGCACTGAAAGCGGCAAGGCGGAGGCTTGGTGCCACAAGGCAGCGGAGGCTGCAAGACTGTTCTGCCACAGTCGCAGCTGATTTCATCGAATATAGCTTCACGGCAGCTGCCACATGGGCCCTTATGGCAAAGCTCTTGACAGCTGTGGTTACCACATTTCAGCAAGCGACCGCAAGGCCGTGTGCAGATGTGTTCAGCCTCCCAACCATCATCCACGGGACGTGTGGCTGCTTCGTCGAGACGGCGTGGCTTCCGGCGGTTGGCTGCGCGCTGAGCCGCTTTCTTCTCGCCCGGACAACAGTGCTCGCCGCATTCGTGACGACCACAGTTGAGGGTGACACGGCAAGTACGCATGCACTGAGGGGATTCCTCGACTCCCTGGTGGCACACTGTCGACAGTTCTGTCCTCCCACATCGGCAACGAATCGGGACGATCCTCAAGCAGGGTAGACAGTCTCCAGAGTGACAGACCTGAGGACAAGAGTGACCGCAAGCCAAAGGCTTATCACAGGGCTTGCTGCAGTTTGGTATGCGGTCTTCGCAGGAAGTCCTGGCTTTGTCGGTGATGTGCTTGAGCTCAGTCTTGCCACAAGGACAATGGCTGACAACATCGGGAGAACGGGGACAATGGCTTGGTTCGGCTCCTTGCGGATGGCAATGCTGCTCACATTGGTGCTTACCACAGTCGAAATATCTCTTGCAGAGATTTCCGCACTCGAACAGGCCGACCCATTGCTCTGTGATGTTCTCATCGGCTTCCGACTTGTGGATCCGGCTACTCTGCTTCTCGTCATTTTTATCGCAGCACAAAATAGCCTTCTCCATCTGTCCGCAGTAGCAGCGTGCGTCCACTCGAACCTCGCAAGCTCCGCAAAGGCCCTCGTGACAAGGGCGCTCGCAGAAGTGCTCCCCGCAAGGCATCAACTCTCCACAAACTTGGCCGCAGCTCCAACCGTTTTCGTAGTCCGTGTCCAGGCATCTCTTAGTGGAGGTCTCCTTGCCGCAGAAACACATTTGAGTAGGCCCCATCTGGGTGCATGGCGGGCAAGGTCCAGCATGACAGATCTCGGGGCAAGGATGGGGGCACTTCTTCGGCATTATCCGATCTCTGGAACATGTCTGTCCGCAGGAGAATGGTGGTAGTCCAGCGAGCGGCTTCGGGTCGAATTCCTTCTCACACCAGCAGGTGAATGAATTTGGCAGGGTATCCTTTGGCAGATTGCAACCGGGACATCTCCATTGGCGAGGAGGAGGCATCTCTCCATTTTGTTCTTGTTGCCGGGAAGCCGCAGAACCCTCGTTCTTCGACCACTTCTTGATGCAACTAAGGTGGAAGACAGTCCAACACGTTCTGCAGGACCACATCTTCGAATTCCTCATGACCTCGTTCGTGCAAATCGGGCACTCGTATTGTCCGTTGTCAACATCTTCGTGTATGCGGGTGGCGATATCGGGAGCAGTCGACTTGGAGGCTCTGCGCTTTCGTGGCTGCGGTGCTTTGGAGGCTCTCGCTACTGCCGGCTGGCCCGGCTCGAACGATGGTGCATCTGGCTGAAGCTGCGAATCGTCCGTGTCCGCCGTCAGTTGCCCTCCAAATTGCCTGCCCTGGAAAGTCCTGGACGTGTTCACGTTCTGTCCACCACGACCCCGCGCGCCACCGCCGCCACCACCACCACGCCGCCGGCGACCACCCCGAGACACATTGTTCTCGACACCACTGTTCTCGGTGCTGGGTGTCGGGCCTGTCGACACATTTCCTGGAAGAGGAGCGCTCGAGTCCGGGCCCAGCGTGGTGAGCGCATCTCTTGCAGGTTGCGCCCGGCCGCCTCTACCGCCTCTACCGCCTCTCCCACCTCTCCCGCCTCTACCTCCACGAGCGGCATTCTGCTGTTGTGGTTGCGCATTGCTCGAAGGCTCGCCTGCCTCCATGTTGCCGCCTGGCTGCGGTCTTCTTCTGGGGCGGTGGCGTCGGGGCGCGTCGTTTGCGGACTGCGACTGAGGCGCCGGTTGCGCGGAAACAGCAGCAGACATGGTCGCGGGAGCCGCCGAAGGTGAGAGAACCGAGTGTCCCGCGGATTCCAGGATTGCGAAGGAAAAACCGGTTGGAAAGTGAGTGGAGAGCAGGCTGAGGGATGTTGAGAGCTGCTGTGGCGCAAAAGAAAGTGTTTTTTGTAGGCTTCAAAAAAAAAGTAGCCTACCTAGAATGGGGAAACAAACAACAAACGCCGGTCGGGTAGCAGCAGTGGCCGGAGGGAACCGAAGCAAAAGTGGCGATTGTCTTTATATCGGGTGAAGCTCTTGGGGATTTGACCAGACGCAGCTCCACTGCAGCCTATGACGACAGGGGACGTGAGTCAGCGATTTCCCCTAGCGTGGCGATGCTTTCACAGATCGCTCAGTATGAGTAACCCTTGTTGCACTGCCTGCACCCTAATACTCCGGCGCGTCCGGCCAAGTGACTGCAGCTTTCCATCAGCCCATCGCGATTCACCTGCGCACTATTTGTTTGCGTCCTGCCTTGCTCGCACGTCAGGCTGGCACCCAGGCTGGCGCGAGTCATGGGCCAGAGAAATGTGTGGTCACACCAATCGCGTTGACATTCTAAGCTTCGACAACACCACGCCTCGTGTTACTTACCATTCTTCTCTTCCTCACGATGTCTGTCACCGCCAAGCGAGACGTCACCGTCTAGCGGGATAGGGAAGGATTCAAGCAATTCTTACGAAATACTTCTTGCCTAACTGCATGCTTGAGTCCTGGATGTGGGTAAAAAGTGGTTCCATATTCTATTCATCACGACCGGCCAGCAACGATGATCCCACAGACTTTTTAATATTAAAGGTACAGAAAAGCAAATATAATGGCTGGAAACGTAACCAGTACTGAGCCAGTTAAGTATAAGAAGGTCAACTTTCTCAGGTACGTAAGACACCAGAGGTTAACTCTCGAGTTTGCTGCCTTTTATCCGTCGAATGCCTGCGCTGGAGGCCAGGGACACAGTAATAATGTACTGGTAGAAAACCAGGGGAACGAACATATCCCAATTCTCCAGGATTGAAAGACGCAGTGTAACCTCAACTAGACGAAGCGAATCTCGAGACATCCAACATGCGCCAGCGCCTCAAGGAAACTCGAATCACACATAAAAACCATGCAAACAAGCCTAGAGGCTTGTATAAAAGTGTACAAGGACGAGAAAGTGATTATATACCAAGTCTACTCCATCACAATTGAAACCGACCTACGGAAAGGACTACCTCGCGAGCAGGAAGGCGATCGAGCCTGGCTTGTCCCACAAAATACTCAACCTGAGCTTCTTGGGCGAGGATGCCATGGTAGGCGTTAAGCGGAGACTAGCAGCCGATCGAGCAGACCATGATCTGACCCAAGGCAGATAGTGTTTCGCAATAAAGGTCGGCAACGCCAAAATTATGTCCTCCGCCACGCGAGGTAGGAGGTTGTCTTTATAGGGAGCGATGACTGTGTTAGTCGGCCTTACACCTCTCAAAGTGAGGTACGACAAGAACTTAAATATTGTCTGGCTCTTCTTTGGCTTCGGCAACATGGCCATTCCTTACAAAGGTGATCCCGAGAACAACTCCATCGACAAGTATGCGAGTGCATACTACGCAAAGGAACTGGAGACTGTAATGGCTGCTAACATTCCAGCTATATTCGCCGACAGTTCTGCCAAAAGCTTCACTATCAGGGCAGTACCCAGAGCACTGATGCTCGGCATCCCCAAGAGACGGTATCGAGCACTACAGACATTGTGTCTTGCTGCTGGGCAACAGCATAGATACATGACGTCCGCGTCGTCGAAGCTGTCGTCGTTAACTGATCATCGACCTTGTTTTCGAAGACTTCGTCCCTTCCTCTTCTTCTCTGCCCTCGTCGCCGATTCGCGGACAAACTTCTTCCGTACTTTAGGTTGGCCATTGTGTGATTCTGACCTTTTGCCGATGGCTCTCACAACTCTTATATGCCTGGCTGCTAATTACATATGCGGACGGCTTGGCTAAACGTCTTTTAAATGGCTAGGCGGACGGTATGCGGGACTATGGGTGTTGAGAATGACACGTCCATGCTCCCAGAAGCTATAAGCCCATTCCATCTTTTCATTCACGGATAAGAACTACTCCAATTAACTGGGTAAACGGTAGTATATAAGAACGGAGCAATATTAACGTCCGTCGCTGTAAACCGAGATCCACCGTCTAGCGAGACAGGGGACGCTATAAGCGGTCCCTACAGAGTACTCCTTGCCTGGCTCCCAGCCCAAGTCCTGGCTATAGGTGAAAAGGTCTTAGAGCACATAGGGCCTCTACATGACTTAACTGAGTATCTTCTTCCAGTCCGTACAGGCATCACCATCTCACTTCACGGTGACGGACGTTACTCTATCGTGCGTGGTATTGAGATTCCTGCTGATGTGCCTATCAGCAATGCTACCATGTCTTCCGTAGAGTTCAATTACAAGTCAAGCTATGGTATCATGTCATTCGATATATGGCTCGTAAATATCGTGCTATTATTCGTTGCATCTAACAGACGTATAGTCCGACTAGAACCATCTTGCTATACCCAGGGCTTTTCGAAAGAAACCCATTCCATCAAGATACATTATATTAGTTATCCACAGCCATGACAAGGGCGCCCTTGCCGCCCTCATCAAGCGCATCCAGCGTCTCCATGTCCTTTGCCTCGATCTCAAAGTCGTACAAGTCAGCATTCGCCTCAATGCGGCTCGGGGTGTCGCTCTTAGGCAACGGCACCCAGTCCTTCTGCAAGCAGTAGCGGACAAGGATCTGCGCCGTCGACTTGTTGTACTTCTTCGCGACCGAGTTGAGCGTCTCGTCGTCGGCCTTCCGGTTCCGGACGAGGGGGCAGTAGGCTTCCACGACAATGCCTTGCGACTGGCAGTAGGACACGGCCTCGCGTTGCTGGTTCCAGGGGTGGAGCTGCGATGTGGATTAGTTTTGCTTGGAAAGGACATCCTTGTGGGGTTTGCGTACCTCGATCTGGTTAACCGCGGGCGGCCAGACCTTCGCGTAGCTCTTCATGCCTTCGATGTGCTTCTTTCCCGCGTTGCTGACACCGATGTCCTTGATCTTGCCTTCTTCCTTCGCCTTCTCCAGCGCCTGCCACATGAGCTTCGTCCTGTCTGCGGAGCTGGAAGCGTTGTGGATCAGGAAGAGATCCACGTAGCCATCGGGGCGGTCGTCCATCTTCTTTACGCTCTCGACAATGCTCTTGTACGTCTCGTCTGCATCGCTGCCGGCTGAGAGGATCTTCGTGGTAAGGTAGAGCTCTGAGCGGGGAATGCCCGATTCCTTGACTGCGCGACCGACTTGCTCTTCATTGGCGTAGTATTGCGCCGTGTCAATATGGCGGTAACCGGCCTTGAAGGATGTGAGACACGACTGGACGCAGACGTTGGCGGGCGACTTGTAGACGCCAAAGCCGAGGCGGGGGATCTTGGCGGCGCTGTTCGGGAGAGACAGGGTGGAGGAGAGAGAGAGCTTGGAGGCCATTGTGGCTAGAAAATTATGGAAAGGCGCAGATGAGGCAATAGAAAGTGAAAGAGGTGTTTGATGGACGCAGAAGATTGCTGACTTCCATAATTTATACCTACATGTCGCCCCACGAGGCAGCTGCCATATTCATCGATCATGACGTTGTGATGCTCGCGGACCTCCGTCCTCCGCGGGAGAGCCCCACATGTCCATGCGCGGCGGATCGCGAGCGGAGGACAAAAAAGTTCGCCGCGGCCATGGTGCCCCGCACGACACCCAACACGCATAGTTAACGACTCACAATGGTGCTGCAGGCGATCAAGTACAAGCGCGGCGAGCTTCAGATCCTGGACCAGCTCAAGCTGCCGCACGCCGAGGTGTACGACGACATCCACACCTCGACCGATGCCTGGCACGCCATCAAGGAAATGCGCACGCGCGGCGCCCCCGCCATCGCTATTGTCGCGGCCCTTGCCCTGGCCGTCGAGGTCGAGACGATCGCCCGCAAGAACGAACTCTCCTCCGTCGCCGAGGAGGTCAAGGTCTTCATCGTCGAGAAGCTGGACTATCTCGTCACTAGCCGCCCGACGGCTGTCAACCTTGCCGACGCCGCGAGGAAGCTCAAGAAGACCGTCGAGACTGTGGCGGCTAAGGACGGCGCTTCTGGCGCCAGCGTGAAGGATGCTTACGTGGAGGCGGCGGAGAAGATGCTTGTCGATGATGTTTCGGACAATGAAGCCATTGGCAAGCACGGTGCTGACTGGATCGTCAGCAACACGGAGGCGGGCAAGATTGGTCCAGTCAGCGTGCTCACGCACTGTAACACTGGGTATAACATTTCCTGTGAACGTTTTGTCAAGCGCGTTTTCTGATCGTACTAGTTCCCTTGCGACTGCAGGCTACGGCACCGCCCTTGGTGTCATTCGCTCCGTTCACGCTAATGGCGCATTGAAGCATGCCTTCTGCACGGAAACCCGTCCCTACAACCAAGGTTCTCGTCTGACGGCCTTCGAGCTGGTGCACGACAACATCCCGGCCACTATGGTCACGGACTCTATGGCTGCTGCGCTGTTGCGCCTAAGGGGCAAGTCTGACAACATCGCCGCCATCGTCGTCGGCGCGGACAGAGTGGCCGCCAACGGTGATACTGCGAACAAGATTGGCACATACTCCCTTGCGATCAACGCCCGCCAGCACGGAGTTAAGTTCCTTGTTGCGGCGCCGAGGACTACGATTGACCTGCACACGAAGACGGGTGCGGATATTGTGATCGAGGAGCGTCCCGGCAAGGAGGTCACGTTGGTCAAAGGCCCCCGTCACGATGGCCAGTCTCTGGACCTGAATGTTGTTGAGACTGTCAGCATCGCTGCGAATGGCATCAACGTTTGGAACCCTGCGTTCGATGTCACGCCTGCAGAGCTGATTGACGGCATCATCACCGAGGTCGGCGTTGTGGAAAAGGATGCCGATGGCGTGTTCCGGATGGAGAAGGTTTTTGACGAGGATGTTTTCAAAGGCAAGGCCACTACGATCGGAGGTCTTTAAACGCAATACCCATAACGATTTCTGTTAGAGAATGTATAGCCTTTTTTGTTGTATTTTGCAATGCGCGGGTGATTCTCCTTTTCGCTTCAGGGAGCCGGCAGTTTAGGAAGGACGAGTGTCTTCCTAGACGAGCGATCAAGGACCATTTTGCCTGGCCCTGACTCTATCTTGTCCAGTGCGCAGGGGACGTTCGTCCCCAGACTCGTACCCCTCATCCTGACTGGGAAGCCATCCCGCAGGCTCCCAGAGGGAGCGTTGTTTTGCGCCGAATGTTTCGTGAAGAGCAAAGATGGCAGTTCTGTCAAGCGCTGCTCGAATCCTTCCCTCCATTGCCTTCGGCGGTCCCCTCCTTGCGCTCTGACGACGCCTCTTCCGGAGCTTTTTGGTCCGCGCTTTCTGCGTTTGCGTTGGCTTGGGCCAGCATTTCGTCGATTTTGCGCTCGAGGGCGGTCAGATGGTCTTCCATGGCAGAAGCGGTGCGCTCGCCTCGAGCGAGGTCTTTGAAGGCCTGCGGTGAGTGGGGTGAGTAATGCTGGGCGGCGGGAGGCTTAGAAGCTCAGTTACCTGAGCGAGGTCGGCGCCATCGCCAGCGGAGAAGTCGGAGTCGCGATCTTGCGATGCAGCCATGGGTGCGATGTGCAGAGTGAGATGGCTGGAGGTGCAATGGCCGATGACGAAGCACGGGGGACAAGCTCCGCCCAACCGCCGCCCTTGTCGACCCCGGGCTCTAGCCCACTTCTTGCTCTCTCACTTTACCACAGCCCGGGCGCTGCCTCCTTCCCTTTCCTCCATCCCCCTGTTTTTCTCACTCCTCCACTCCTTAAGCCCCTGCCCACCCGTCAATTCCGCCGGCTGTTTCGCCCGCCGCAGTCGCGATGTTCTCCGGATCCAGTTCGTTTTTAGGGGGCGCGAACAGCTTGAGAGGAAATCCCGCGCAACAGCAACAACAACAGCAGCAGCAGTATGGCCAGCCCATGGGCGGATTCGGCGGCCTGCAACCTCAGCCCACGGGCTTTGGAGCTGGCCCTATGCAGCCCCAGCCTACGGGCTTCCAGCAGCCGCAACCCACCGGCTTCCAACCGCAACCTACCGGTTTCCAGCCACAACCCACAGGCTTCCAGCCGCAGCCCACAGGCTTCCAACCGCAACAGACCGGATTCCAACCGCAGCCCACGGGCCTCCAACCGCAACCTACTGGCTTCCAGCAGCAGCAGCAGCCACAGCTGCAGCCACAATTCACTGGCTACCCTGGGCAAAGCTCGCAGCAGTTCCAGCAACCGCAGCAGCAACAGCCTTTCCAGACGGGCCAGTCGAGCTTCCAACAGCAGCCGGCGCAGCCCCAGATGCCTCAGCCTACGGGCATGACCTCGTCGCAGATGGCCGACTCCTTCAGATCAACCGCCGCGCCACCCCCAGCCCCAAAGTCCGCGGGAGGAGCAAACATACCGAAAATTAGGCTGAGCTTCATAACTGCGCAGGATCAGGCCAAGTTCGAGCAGCTCTTCAAGTCTGCTGTGGGAAGCGACCAAGCGCTTTCGGGCGAGAAGGCAAAGGACCTCCTGATGAGGTCCAAGTTATCTGGCGATGCCCTTGCTCAGATTTGGTAGGATCGTCCTGTCAATTGTAAATCACCCACTGACCTTTTTAGGACGTTGTCGGATACTACTAAGTCTGGGCAGCTCCTCTTCCCCGAATTCGCCCTTTCCATGTACCTTTGCAACCTGAAGATTGTCGGCAAAGATCTCCCCAACCAGCTTCCCGAAACGATACGGAATGAGGTCTCAAGCATGGTGGATATCATCTCATTTGGCATTCCTGATGCAGGTGGGCCCCCGCGGACAAATGCTCCCAACTTCGACGAGCCTTTGAACCAGAGCTCGCAAAACATGCCTATGATCCAGCAGCCGCAGCCGCAGCCTTCAAACTCCCAATTGCTGTCTTCGCTGGCACCACAGCCCACTGGTATGGCTCCGCAAATGACCGGATTCGGTGGTCAATCGGGTTTCCAACCTCAGCAGACGGGCCTGCAGCCGCAGCCCACAGGATTTGGCATGCAACCCCAGGCAACCGGACTTAGGCCAATGCAGACTGGTTTGCAACCGCAACCCACTGGATTCGGGATGGCTGCGCCCTTGAATGCGCAGCCCACTGGTATGCCCGGCCAATGGGGATTGGTTAACACTCCCGCGACTGGACTTCCCAACATCCAGAGCCTGCAGCAGCAGATGATGCCTCAACCCGGTAGAGAGGCTGGTTTCAGTGCCGCTGGTCTTCGCGGTAACGCCACGGTGCCATGGGCCGTCACTAAGGATGAAAAGAAGATCTATGACGACCTCTTCAAGGCTTGGGACGGCTTCGGTAAGGGCTTCGTCACTGGAGAGCAAGCCATTGAGATTTTCGGACAGAGTGGCCTTGAGAAGACCGATCTTGAGAAAATCTGGACCCTTTCGGACCCTCACAACAGAGGCCGTCTCAACCTGGATGAATTTGCCGTTGCTATGCATTTGATCTACCGGAGATTGAACGGTTACCCTGTGCCAAACAAGCTGCCCCCCGAGCTTGTTCCACCTTCGACCAGGAACTTCAGTGACTCCATTAGTACGATGAAGAACATGATTCACCGCGATGCCGAGGAAAGGAAGAGTTCCGGAAGTTTCCTGCAGCCGCAGAACACTGGAGTCAGTTATCTCAAGACCCACTCTTTCCGTGGTGGAAGCCCCGTCAGTTCCGGCCGCAAGGATGCTACTGTCTACAAAAATAACGATGACGATGTCGGCTACAGGTCTAGCGCGCGCCGCAGGATTGGTGGTGGCAGCACTCGCTCCCCGTCTCCTGCGCAGTCAACCGATTCGCAAAGGCCTAATGATGAGATGTCAATTGACCAGCTCAAGAAGCTAATCAAGGAGAAGCAAGTTCTTCTGGATGCCATGGATTTCCGCGACGAAAACCAAGCCGAGCAGGATGATGTTCTGGACCGCAAGGACCGCAAGGATGCTGAGGACCTTTACCGCCGGATTAGACGCCTTCAAGAGGACATTGACCACCACCCCAGCGCTGGCAACATCTCCATGGGTGGCTCCGATGCTGAGCGTAGGACGCTCCAGCGCGAGCTGCAACGCTTGACGGACCGTCTGCCAGAACTCGCTACTCACGTCCGCAAGACTGAGCGTGCGATTGCTGATGCTCAGCTGGAACTTTTCAGACTGAAGGATGCCAAGGCTCACCCTGGCTCTGGATCTGCAATTGTGGGCACCGGTCCAGGTGGTGCTGTTACCGAGTCTGACAGGCTGAAGGCGCGCGCCAAGGCCATGATGCAAGCTCGTTCGGCCGCTTTGACCGGCAAGCCTGCGCCTGCTATTGAGGATGACAATGGTGATGCAGCTAAGCGTTTGGAGGAGGAGCAGCAGCGTGTGCGCACCGAAAAGGAGAACAACGAGCGTATGGTTCGGGATGTCGAGGAGAGTGTCACTGATTTCAGCAAGTCAATCGAGGCCAGTCTCAAGGATGGTACCCAGGGCGATTCAAGCGAGCATGAGCGCCGCAGGTGGGAAGACGGTCTTGGCGTTGAGGATGAGGTCAAGGACTTCATCTTCGATTTGCAAAGGCAGAGCCGGGCGGCCAGGATCCGAAAGGAAGACACTTCGAGAGACCGCTACCTTTCTCCGCGTCGTGAGGAGCCTGCGCGCCCCAGCAGCGCGAGAGGCCTTGAGCCTCCTGCCCGTACCGAGTCCCCAGTGGGACGTCCTTCCTCTAGCAGCGGGTCTACCTACTCTTCGTACAAGACTGCCGAGGAGCGTGCCGCTTTCATTAAGCAGCAGGCTGAGCAGCGCATGGCGGAACGTCTTGCTGCTCTCGGTCTCCGCGCGCCTGTCAAGACTGGCGAAACGCCGCAGCAGCGCGCCGAGCGTGAGAAGAAGGAGCGCGAAGACCGCCTTCGCCAGGCCGAGGAGGAGGATGCGCGTCGTGAAGAGGAACGGCAGCGTAGACTTCAACAGGAGCAAGGCGTTCCGCCACCTGCTCCCCCCAAGGCTGGCAAGAAGCCTCCGCCACCGCCGGTTCGGAAGAGCAAGGCGGAAAGCGCGCAGAATGCCGAAATGGAGGCCAAGAAGGCTGAACAGGAGGCTGCTGAGAGGGCGTTGCGTGAGCAGCAGGAGGCTCAAGAGGCCGAAACGCGGGAGATGGAGTAAGTTTCAATCTTGATCTAATTCAGATAACCGGCTAACCTGCTATACAGGGATGAGGAGAGGAGACAAGAAGAAGAGCTTGCTAAGGAGCGTGAGGCGGCTGATGAGCGCCTGCGGGTTCTTCAGGAGCAGGTCGCTGCCGGCAAGCTCAAGAAGGAAGAAGAGAAGCGGAAGAAGCAGGCGGCTCAGCGCGAGGCCAAGGAGAAGGAGGCTCGCCTGACCGCTCAGCGTGCGGAGCTTGAAGCTGCTAGGGAGCGTGAAAGGCAACTTCAGCTCCAGCTCGAGGGTCTTGGTGATGATGAATCTTCGTCGTCGGACGAGGAAGGTCCCAGTGAGATCACCCCTCAGGAGACGACGCCTACCGCCAGCCAGGAACTTCCGGGCGCTGGTGAGCCTGCGTTGCCTCCACCAACCGCGCCACCGGCGGCACCGGTCCCGGCTCCTGCAATGAACGAACCCGTTCCGGCCGCATCACCGCCATCCTCTGTAACTAGCCCCCAGGCTTCCGCTGTCACCAGCCCCGGCGCGTCTATGAACTTTGAGGAGACCAAGAACCCCTTCCTCAAGAAGATGGCCCAATCAGCCGAGAACACCGGAGGCTCCGTCCCCGCCATCTCGACCCCTGCTCCTAACACCGAGGTCTCGACCAACCCCTTCCACCGCCTTACGCAGCAAGACGCGCAGAAGAACGTACAGCTGCCGGACCCGGCGCCCGCGGGCCCCAGCCGCCGCACGATGAAGCAAGACGAGGACGACTGGAGCGTCGTCGACTCGGACGATGAGAGCTCCGACTCGGACGACGACCGTCCGGGCGGAGGCTCGGCCAAGCAGCTCGCCTCGATCCTGTTCGGCACCATGGGCCCGCCGCGCCCGCTCTCGTCGATGGGCAACGACCCCAACGACACGCCGCGCACCGAGTCGCCGGCCGTGGGCTCGCCAGCGGCGCCGCCTCCGCCACCTCCCATGCCCGGTGCAGGCGGTCCTGGTGCTCCGCCCCCGCCCCCGCCGCCTATGCCTGGCCAGGGCGCTCCGGGCGGCCCGCCCCCTCCTCCGCCGATGCCCGGTTCGGCTGGTGGGCCTCCCCCGCCGCCGCCGATGCCTCCGATGGGCGCCTCGGCGGGTGCGGGCGATAGGGGCGCTTTGCTCGGACAGATCCAGGCGGGTAAGGGGCTGAGGAAGGTGCAGACGAAGGATCGGAGCACGGCGAACACGGCGGGACGCGTGTTGTAAGCAAGCGGATGAATGAATGGGTTTAGGTTGGGTTGGTGGATGGATGGATGGAGGGGTGTAGCTAGATTAGTTGTTGTACTTTTCGCGGTTAGTTAGATGCTCGTTTTTTAATCGTGTTGCTTTTGCTTTGCTTTGCTTCGCTTTGCTTTGGTTGTCCGGCTTGCTTGTTTGCTTGCTTGCTGTTGAGTGTGTCTGGCCGAGTCGGGTCGAGTCTGTTGCGTGCGCTAGCGGAGAGCCAGTTTGGCGTTGGGGGGGTGCGGATGCTGTCTGCTGCTGCTGCTGCGGGACTGGCTGCGAGATCTGTTGCTGTCGTATTGGCTGTGTCTTTGTTCTTCTTCTTCTTCCTCTTCTTCCGAGATTGGTTATTGCTTGATGAGTTAGTTGGGTTCGGTTGGGTTGGGTTCGGGGCTGTGGCACTGCTGGCTGCTGCTGTTGATACTGCGTTCCATGGCTCGGGTCTGTGGTGCTTTCATTATCAGATAGGTATAGGTAGGTATACACGCGTTCTCCTCTGCTCTATTATACACTGCTCTACTCTGCACTGCTCTACTCGTCTTCCGATGGCTCTCTTTTGAGACTGGATAGATAGGTGCCCTACGTAGGTCGGCGATTGGTGGGTGTGTAGGTGTTAGGTACCTAGGTAGTAGCATTAAGGTCTTAGGTAGTAAAGAGCTAGATTGGTTTCTTTGCTCGGGGTGTTTTGTGTGTCTGTTTGTGAGTTAGTGCTGGCTACCTCGTGACTCGCATGGACGTCCTTAACTACTTCTTCACAGGCTAGTCGGCAGAGAAAATGAGAGAAAACGAAGGAGGGGAGGAGACAGTGACTGGGCGCACGGCCAAAAGCAACAACATGGAAGACACATGACCAGGGCTACTAGTAAAAAAGCCCGACATGGCTTTCTGCTGCGTCAGGCAAAGTACACTAGAGCATGGTTTCACTGCAGAACGAGAAGAGCAAAGAGGCGGAAATCAGGAAGCTTTTGGAGTTTTTGAAAAGGGGTATCTAGCAACAGCAGAAGAAGAAGAAGAAGAACTCGCTCAGATAGCCGCTTTTCCGACCCGTTCCTTCTTTCCTCTAGCTGTATAACCAGCTCGCCCCAGCAAATGCACTCAACGGCTAAGAACGTTCAGCTCGCTCGCCAAGCAGGCAGGCAGGCAGGCAAGCAAGTATCCAGCCACGGCCCCCGCACCACAAGGCCGCAAACCCACAAGCACGCATCCCCCGCCATCACAATCACACATCCCCAGCACCAATCCCCCTAAACCTCCCCCACCGTCTCCTCATCCCGCACCCACTGTTCGACAATCTCGACAAACGCGCTCAAATACGCCTCCCGTCCCTCTCTCGCACCCAGCACATCGCCAGGCTTGAACGGCGCGCTCGGGCTCAGTGCGTCCGCCTTGCGCTGCACGCGGCGCAGCATGTCGGCCTGGAAGGCGGGCGCCGTGGTCGAGGTCGCGATGCGCGTCGCTGTGGCTTCGAGGGTGGACTTTTCGGAGGGGGAAAGTTGGCGCAGGGTGAGCAAGTGCACGGTTAGTGTCTCCAGGGTGAGTGGGGTGGACGTGGGCGTGGGTGCTGCTGGGGGTGTTAGTGGGGGTTGGTTGTGGGTGTGCGGGTGAAGGGGTGAGGGCGCACCTTCTGGTGATGTGGGAAGGCGCGATGCGGCGCTTGTGGTGGCGGTGGAGACCATGGTGTGGTCGAGGGATTGTGGGGTATTGTTGGCACAGTAGTTCTGTAGTTGGTGGTTTGTTATTTGTTATTTGGTGGTTGAAGACCTGGAGGAGGTCTTGTGTGTTTTTGTGTGCGTTCTGGTCCTTCGCGGAGCGGAGTTGTGGAGTTGTGCTGGGAGCTGGAGGGGTGGAGGGGTGGGGGGGGGGCTTTATATGCGAAAGAAGGAAGGAAGCGTTGCTCTTGTGACTGTGTGGGGTGTGACCTGTTTACCACGGTGCAGTTACCAAGGTTCTCTTCGCCTTCACTCACTCCCTACCGTGTGTTGCGGGGTCACGTCAGATTTGAACCGCGGTACGCATTAGGACACGCGAAGATGCCTTTTGACTGGTGATCATATTGAGTGATTGCCTAATTGGGAAACTATAATGACTGCCCTGGTGTGAATGGTGACCTTGCGCATGGCATGCGAGCCACGTTTATCTAAGCGACGGTGCCTGAAGCGTTCTTAACACACTCGAGTCCAACAGTGTCCGTGAGCTACAGTGAGGCCGGGAGACCGGTCCGGTTAATGATTCGATCCAAGCGGTGATTGAACTGCTCATCGTGCCTGATGGCGGCCTCAGACAGCTTGTCAACTTCTGAAAGCAAATAACCGATGACCCTAGAATCCCGCTCGACACATTCGATCCACTTGATCCGCTCGTCTTGTCTCTCCCCTTCGGCATGAGTGGACAAGAACTTGATGGAGTCTGTTAAGCGATGGACCATCCCCTCCACATGGTCGAAAATCTGGGTAACTTGCTCGGAATGCTCGACCAGTGCCGAGGAAAATTCCAGAGCCATTCCATGGATTATGAGGACCTCATCAGAGTTGCATAGAAATCTGCCTTCGCTGTCCATTCCGAACAAGACGGCTTGCTCCTTTTCGGACCACTCATTCTGGATCATAGCGATCATATCGGAGAGGGTCCTAATCTTGGCGAGGATAATGGATATCGCTGTGAGGTAAGCGGCGATCCATTCTTCGGGTGTTTGTTCAACAGCTGTATACAATAATCAGCTACCACCTGCTAAGTAACGAGACAAAAATTCAAAACCCAGCTCACTTACCAGTCGACATTGTGAGTGAAGGGTATCTTATTTATACTGGTCCGTAATTAATGGGTTGCGCAAAAATTGATGTGATGTGAATTGGTAGTTAAAGCGGATGGTATCAATGATTATACGATATTCGCATTGGGAGTGCTTGATGGCGTTGCGGTGGAGGGGGAAAGTTGGTGGATATGGGGATTGAATGGCTCATGCCCAGGGCTTGATGATCACGGTTTCCCAAAAGAATAGGCGGAAGTCACGCTTCACTGGTACAGCCGCTTAATGGGCAGCTATGTCAAACGGTGAGAAGCATTTAGTCAGTGATTAATTGAAGATGCGAGAGTCTCCTGGACGCTATGACTTAGTCGCATGCTATTTCTGAAGAAAACGTTCACTTGCGGGTGGCGCGTACAATGTGTTAGAGATTTATTACCGATTAATGGACTACATAGAAGCCTTTTCCTTTTAAAGGTTTGTCGTATGAATCTGTATGAGCACATAGCCGGACACCCCTGGATCACTTTTAAAAATTGCTCTTGGACCTGAACATAGACCAGTAATCCCGCTTCCTCTGGGTAACGAAAGCCATGCATTCTAACTCTGTTTTTCCACATGGCTACCAAGCGATACACCATCCATGACCTTGCCGTCAGTGTGAAAGACTTGAAACTCCTTTGACAGTGGCGACGACGGCAACGTCGACGACGACTCGAAAACCTACCCTCGGATCAACAAGCCCAATGTTTCCAGAGCAAAGGAATTGAATCATATGCGTTTCGCGTTCAGCAACTCTTTTTCGGCGGCAGAGCTTACACCCCACAGATGAGCACTGACGTCACCGCCGAGCTTCTCGCGGTCCTTGAGGATCCTGTGGTACTTGATGTAGAGGCTTTTCAAGACGGCGAAACTGTCCTTCACGTCGGCGTCGATCTCGGATATCATGGCGACGGTGACCCCCATGATGAGGTTTTCATAGGGAGTGATTGCATGGCGGCCCTGGAGCATGGCGTCTACTTGTCCTCTGACCCTTAGGACTAGTGTAAGATATCAGTAGGTCTGAGTTCGCTATAGGGGCTCTGTATATGAGCACTTACGGGGTGGGGGAATGGGGCCAAGTCTGAGCTTCTTGGTGGGCATTTCGTCGGAGTCCATCGTTGATGAAGGCGGGCTGATAGGAAAGGGTGAGAACGGAAGAGAACTTTGGCAAAAGAGAAAGTGAGGTGGCATGTTTATAAATGGTTAGCACATTGCCTTTCACATTAGGTGGCGTCTAAATGTGTGAATGTACATTAACATCTGGGTAACACTAGGTAGGTACAGGACCGTGATTGCCTGAGGCAACAACGCGCGGGGCGGCAAGTGATACACAATGCAGAGCCTATAGGCTCTACAGATACTGAGCAACCGCAACGATGGAGATAATTAGCTATGGATTTGGATGATGTCCGGTGATGTCGTTGGCGGGAGTGAGCTCCAGCGGGCTTAGCTCTACGTATGCCGTGACATCACCGGCCTGCCGGTCGGACATGGAAACAGTGCGAAACGAGCTTGCGAGCCACAAAAAGGAAGACAACGGCAGCTTGGGAGTACGAGTAGATACCTAGGTTGACTGTTGACCGTGGGGGCTTGGACTGGACTGTCCTGTCAGGCTGTACTTTCCATGAGCTTCGGCCCGCAGCTACCCAGCTACCATCACCCATTGCCATGGCCCAGCAGATTGCCGGCATCACCGCGACAAAGTTTGAAAAGGACATTCTGATCCTGCTGGCCCACAGCTACTTCATCCGCGAGGCCGTCCGCAACCTGAGAGAAACGCGCCGCCGCCACCAAGCCGACTGCTCACGCTTCCGCCTGCTCGACGTCCTGCACTTTACCATCATCGGCGTCTCATCCATCAGCGTCCTGCGCGCGGCATGTCGTCTCACGTCGTCGTTATAGACGCCAGCGCCCGCCGGGCCACGGTCAAGACGACGCCCGGCAAGCACCTCAGCGACGTCCTGCACGAGGCCTGCACCAAGCTAGGCGTCGACGCCAACCAGCACACGTTGAAGTACTATCAACACCAGCTCCTAAGCCCCGCCGTGCTAACCCCGCTCCAGGTTCAACAACAAACCCCTCGATCTCTCCCGCACCATCCGCATTGCCGCCCTGCCCCAAGGCGCCAAGCTCGACCTCATCCAAGCCTCCCGCTCCCCCTCCGTCGTCAACGTCGCCCTCGCCGTCGACGGCCAGCGCTACACGCACAAGTTCCCCAGCAACAAGTCGCTGTGGCAGATCCTGCGCACCTTCGAGGAGGTCGTCGACGCCAAGCCCAAGCTCAACTTCACGCAGCGCGCCGTGCCCATCATGGCCGAGGGCAGCTCGGGCGCCGGCCGCATGAACTATGAACTGCCCGTCATCAACGTCGAGTCACGGGAATTTGGCGAGTTCACCGAGCTGCAGAAGACGCTGGGGCAGCTGGGCTACGGCGGCGGAAGCATCCTTATGCGTATGAGGTTCAAGGACAGCGGCAGGCCGGTTCACGAGGCCATGGCGGACATTTCGGGATACTTTGAGGCGGTGGACCCGCCCGCGCCGGCACAGACAACGGACGCACATGGCGCCCATGCCGGCGGTGCTGGCGAGAGCCAATCCGCACCAGACCCCGTGGCGGCGGCACCAGCTGGAGATGTTGCTGGGGAAGCGAATCCGTCGGAGCCAACAACCAGCGCCATGGAAGACGTCGTGCCCACCACCTCGGCAGACACCACACCCGCACCAGAAGCGCCGCCAGCAGCAGAAGCTCCACCGGCAACAGAGGCCGCGCCCACGAGCGCCGCCGCCGCCGCCGCCGACCCAGAAGCGCCACCGCCCGGCACGCTGACGGGCCCAGACCAGCGCCCCATGCGCATCTTCTACCCATCCAGCAGCGCGCCCGCAACACGTAACGCGTACAACGAAGCCGACTACGTGCCGACAGTAGACCACGCGAAATCGCACCAAGCGGCGCTCCAAACCGCCAGCCGCAACAAGCGGCTCGCGTCGGACGCGGAGCTAGCCGCGCAAGCGCAAGCCAAAGCGGACAAGCTTGCAGCAGTCAAGTCGGTGACGATCCGCGTGCGCCTCCCGGACGCCACGCACCTCGAGGCCGAGTTCAGCAGTGTCGAGACGGCGGCGCAGCTGCACGCGCTGGTGCGCAGCGTGCTCACGCACCCGGACCAGCCGTTTGCGCTCAAGTACCCCAACACCAAGGGCGGGCTGGGTATGGCGACGCTGGCGGCGGGGCCGGCCCGCCTGGTCTCGGATCTGGGGTTTCAGGGCCGCGTGCTGGTGAATTTTGTGTGGGAGCCGGGCGCGGCGGTGACGGCGAAGCGCGAGCCCGTGTTGGCGCCTGAGTGGCGCGATAAGGGACAGGAGCTGCGGGCGCAGGAGCCGGTGGCCGAGCCGGTGGAGGAGAGGGAGGAGAAGGTGGTGAGGAGGGAGGAGAAGAAGGCCCCGGTGGATAAGGAGGCCAGGCTGAAGAGTATTCTGGGGAAGGGTCTGTTTAAGAAGAAGTGAGTGCTGTGTCGGGGGGGTTGGGATGCGGGTGGTGGTAGTGGTAGTGATGGTGGTGGTGGGGGGTTTTGATAGAGGATACCAATTTTACGAGTGCATTGTTCTTGAGGGTTGGGTGGAGTAGTGGGTGCGTGTGCTAGGAGTGTTGAGAGTGCTTAATTGGCATCGTGCTAGGCGAGGAGTGAGGGTAGAGGCTAGCTAGGCAGATAGCTTGTCGGGCGAAGAATGGCACGGCTACATACATTATTTGAAGCGTTAGTGCACGGTAAGGAGGGAGCAAGAGTCACTGGGGCCTCAGTATGAGCGAGGACGTATCAACAGACACAACGCAGCATGGGCATAGTACGAAAGCAAATGCGTCAGACTCTTCGATTATCATCAAGGAACCAACGTCAAGCCGGAAATGCAGATCTAACCCGGCAACGCAGCACACCAAGCACCATAGCCGCAAGAAGCCCGCACGCTTAATCCTTCTTCAGCTCGCGGAACGTCTCCTGGATGCCGTCCTTTGTGATAATGAGCATCTGCAACCCATCACCAACCTCGATATGCCGCTCGACGGCGCTAGTGAAAGCGTCCTGAACCAGCTCCTCGACGTCCTTGCGGGGCAGCGGCTCGCGGGGGCGCTCCTCGAGGGCGTGGCCGACGCCAGAGCCGGGGACGTACTGGTTCTTGAAGTTGACCTGGTTATCGAGGAAAGGCATGATGAGGGAGGAGGCAGCGCCAGCGGCGCGGCACTGCTCGCGCTCGTAGCTGCCGACCGGGTCGTACGAGTACAGGGCGCCGTGGCCGTGCTCGTCCAGCCCGCCCAGGATCGCGTGCACGTAGTAGGGGAAGAAGCGCTTGTTGTAGAGGATGTGCGAGAGGCGCTGGGCGCACGCCGCCACGCTCATGGGCTTGCCGTGCTGGTACTTGTACATCTTGACGATGGTGTCGAGGCGCTCTTTGAGCGCGGCCCCGTCGGCCGAGAAACCCACTACTGAGAGCACGATCGTCGCGCCTTCGTTGTTCGGGCCCTCGCCCCCGATCTTGAACAGCTTCGGCGCGTACCGCGTGTTGATGTTGTAGCCTGACGTGCTGCGCGTGTCGCCGGCGAGGATGGTGAAGTCGGCGCCCGAGATGCCCAGCGTCGAGCCGCCGTTGTCCGTGTAGCTGTGGATGCGCGTTAGCACCGTTGAAGAGGGATGTGGGGAGGGCCAGGGCGCGGGGTCCTACGGGTTGAAGGCGTGTTGCCTTATGCCGGATGCCTCTGCTGCGGTCATGGGCGTCTGTCTGAAGGAGTAGCCCGGGCCGCCAGCCGGTGGCGCGGCAGAGAAGAGGGAGGCCATTCTAGCTGTTTGGCGGGCGGGGAGGAGAGATGTCTTTGGCAGCGGGGGGATGATGCGGAGGCGGAGGAAGGAGGCGACGTTGTTGTTGTTGTTGTTGTTGTTGGCGGCTGGCGGAGCTCTGGAGGTGAAGCTCACCACGACCGACGACGCAGCTCGAGCTGCCTGGCCCGCCGCGCCAAGACGCCATTCTCTGGCCAATAGGTATCAAATACCTACATCACCGCTTTGCTGCGCGTCCGCTTCCTCTCGCCGCCACCAATCTTGTCCGGGTTGCCAGTATGCTTGGGCTGGACGATTACGGAAGCAGCGACGACGACGACGTCCAGGTAAGAGCTTGCATTGGCCCTGCACTCAGTCACTGGGCGGATGGCTACTAATGAGGAATATATTAGACGAGCAACCCGACACCTCCCCCGCCGCCTGCAAAACCTGAGGGTGAGCCTCTAATCCGCTGCGCTAGAAATGTTTGTTTAACCGCAAAGATAGCAAGTTCGGAGCCGCAACCTGCTCCCGCGAAGCCCAGTGAAGAACCACCACAAGCAGCTCCCGAGCCGCCTGCCCAAGATCAGCAAGAAGAACCCGCTCCAGGGCCAGCACTCCCGCCCGTAGAGAATGATGCGCCCGTCGCCGGACCAGCAGCTGGACCAGCTCCAGGGCCGTCAGCACTTCCCGCAGCAGCAGCAGCAGAAGAAGAAGAAGAAGCCGGAGACGAAGCAGCCTCCGCGCCACTGTCGCCCTACTCCACCAATCGCGCCCTAATTCGCACGCTCACGATGCCTCGCGCCCCCAATTTCGACATCCCGCCCTCGCCGCCCGGCTCGCCGCCCCGCGACGCCAGCAAGAAGTTCAGCCACTTCCTGAAGCTGAAAGAGCAGGGCCAGCACTTCAACAAGCGGCTGGAAGACTCGTCGGCGCTGCGCAACCCGAGCCTGCTGAAGAAGCTGCTGGGCTTCGCGGGCATCAGCGACGAGGCGCAGTACGCGAGCACGTTGCCGGACGAGGTCGCCGTGCCCACGCGTTTTCTGCCAGAGGCCTACGCGGACCAATTGGCGAAGACACAGCAGGAGATCACCCGCAAGCGGGAGGAGGAGCAGCGCAAGACGCAGCGGGAGGCCGTCGAGTTTGTTTCTGAGGGCGCGCCTCGCGCTGCGCCGGGTGGGGTGAGTATGGCGGAGAGGGTTAGGGCTGGTTTGAGCAGAGACGGTTCGGCCTCGTCTAGTGGGCCGGAGGGCAGGGCTCGTGATGGTGAGAGGAGGGGTGAGAAGCGGAAGAGCAGGTTCGATGAGAGGGAGCGCTCGCCGCGGCGCAGATGAGTGTGTAGGTAGAAAACGATACCCGGTGGTGAGCGGCGGGCTGTTGCAGCGCTATGGACCGTCTTGAATATGTACAATATAACAGTATCATGCAACATGTGAAGCGGCGTGATTGGCGGGCCAGACGCGACCGACGCAAGAGCTTCGGTGTTACTGCGCGTCCCGACGGCAACCTAGCTCGCCCAAGCTGGAGCTTCATCATCACCGCCATCACCACCGCACCCAACTCCATCCCTCAAGGCCACCCCAACTCCTCTCGACGCCCACCCATCGCATCCTTCCAACCTCGCCGTCTGCTCTCCCCACCATGAACCACCTCCCTCACGCCTGGGGCCGTGTAAGCTATACCCTGCCCACCTGGCCAGCAGCCCGCACTAACGCTATCCGCAACAGCCCAGAGACGACGTCTACGGCGCCTACGACCACTCCTACCTCCAGAACAGCGGCCCCATCCAGCACACCCAACAACCCATCGTGACGGGTACCAGCGTCGTGGCGGTTAAGTACAAGGATGGCGTCGTCATTGCGGCGGATAACCTGGGTACGTTTGTTCGACGAGGGCAGCAGCAACCCTAGCCCGTCTCCTCTACAGACAAGCAGTCTGGTGGGGGGTTGTCGGCTCACCCACCGCACACGCACACGCTCTCTCCCCGCAGACCAAGCAGCGCTAACGCCAGCACCCACAGCATCATATGGTTCGCTCGCGCGCTTCACCGACGTCAAGCGTCTGCGCAAGTTCAACGAGCGCGCCGTCATCGGCTTCGGCGGCGACGTCTCGGACATGCAATACCTGGACCGGCTGCTGACGTCCGTGTCAATCCGGGAAGACTACAACGCCGCGCAAGGGTCGAGCGACGCCACGGAGGGCGAGGACGCATCGACGGAGACCAACAACACGCCGACGCTGCACGCCAAGAACCTGCACACGTACCTCAGCAAGGTGCTGTACAAGCGGCGCTCCGACTTCAACCCGCTCTGGAACCACGTGCTGGTGGCCGGCCTGGACGGCGAGGCGCGCCCCTTCCTCGCGAGCGCCGACCTGCTGGGCACGACGTTCAGCGCGCCCGCCCTGGCCACGGGCTTTGGCGCGCACCTGGCCGTGCCCGTCCTGCGCCGCGTCGTGCCGGACGAAAAGGCCGCGGAGCAGCTGACGCGCGAGCAGGCTATCCAGACTGTCAAGGACTGCATGAAGGTGCTGTTTTACCGCGACGCGCGCAGCTTGGACAAGTACAGCATTGCGGTTGTCGAGGCCGCCGGCGTCGAGCTCAAGGAGAACGAGAAGCTCGAGAACCAGAGCTGGGAGTTTGCCGAGCGTATTCGTGGCTACGGCACCCAGGTCAACTAAGCCTTGCGTTCGCTGGACTGTTGGCTTTTGCTTGAGCGGGGGAGCGTGCTGCGCTATGCGTCTGCCGCTGGAATGGATGCAGGGAGGGTTGTAGAAAGACGACGACGAACGACGAACGACGATGCCCGCCGAGGGGCTGTCCAGTCCGAAAAGAACTGAGCGCCTCATCGGACGGGAGCTGGGGACGGCTACGTGATGGTTTGCACGCCTCTTTTCTCGTTACGGAAAAGAGACTATACTAGGAAAGACAGGTCACGATTGATTACTTGCAGCCCAATTTTTCTAAGCTCCCTACGTGCTGTGCTGTGCCGCCAGGTACCATGTATTGTACTGTCATCACCGTGCACAATGCAGCTTTTCATATCCTACCAACCCGTGAACCGCACGTCCCATTGGAGTATGTACCACGGTACTGCTGCGGCTGCAAGGGAGAGCAGCCTGGTCCTTCCACCCTGTGCGGCTTTGACCTCCCTTGCAGTCGTATAAATAGATAGACGCACAATGACCCACGCACGGAAACAGAATCCTCAGCCCCGCTACCGGGGTGTGTGTGTGTGGGGAGGTGCAGCACATGCCGAAATAGACAAGGCAAGGCATGTCATATCATATCACATCAAACAGCACGAGGCTCGGGCAACGGGGGCCCACCCTAGCTGGTAGGCTGTTGCCTGTGCGTGCGCGGTTGCGTACGAGTACAGTACGAGTCGAGTTGTTTGGATCTTGGAGGCTGAGCGTCGTGTGACGTTGCTGCTGCTGCCTCGGCCGGGCCTTGGGGCTTTGGTGTGGTTGCTGTGGTTGTGCCCTTGTACCTTTGTAGAGAAGCCGCTGAGGAGATC
Organism: Aplosporella prunicola CBS 121167; assembly: GCF_010093885.1. Taxonomy (NCBI): domain Eukaryota; kingdom Fungi; phylum Ascomycota; class Dothideomycetes; order Botryosphaeriales; family Aplosporellaceae; genus Aplosporella; species Aplosporella prunicola. The sequence goes on from NW_022983541.1 coordinate 663,227, forward strand.
ATGTAGCTACCTAGGTAGGTGGGTAACGGCTAGGATCGCGCGGCGTGTCTAGCACTATACACGCATGCCGCAGTAAAAAAAAAAAAAAAAAAAAAAAAAAAAAAAAAAAAAAAAAAAAAAGCCTAAAGCAACAAGAACCCCTCCTCTCTGTTCTTGCTTAGGTAGACAGCCAGCTATAGCATGAAGAACGTGACAATGTTCACAAGGAAGCCATGGATCAGGCCTAACGCGGACTAGTCCAGCCCAGCCCTTATGTAATAACGTCATCCCGCGAAAGATATAATATGCAGCGTTGTCTATCTATCTAACTTAACCTACTCTACTCTATCTAACCTAACCACCTTGTTTATTAAAAAGAAAAAACTAAACGCCGGATTGGTCTACGACGGAACGCCCTTCTAGAAAGCGAAGCAAAGCAAACGCGAGGAAAAGCAAAAAAGCAAGCAGGCAAAAACAAAGTCAGAGTCAAACAAAAGCAAAGACAAAGCCAAAAAGTCAGACACCATGCCGTCGCAACAACAACAAGTCATACCGCACCCCAGCCAAGAAGGCAGCAGCAACAACAACAACAACAACAACACCATCATCACCCGCGCCGCCGCCCTCGCCCGCTGGCCGCACAGCGCCGACCAAATCAGCGTAACCGGACTCAAGACCACCGCCCCCGCCGGCCGCGACCTCTGGGGCCGCAAAAAGCCGCAGCCGCTCGAAGTCTCCGTCACGGTAGCGGTCGCGCGCCCCTTCGACACGGCCGCGCAGGCCGACGCCGTGGATGCCAGCACCGTGCACTATGGCCTGCTGAGCAAGAGCGTGCTGGGCAACATTGCGGCGGCGGCGCAAGCGCAAACACAAGCGCAAGCACAAGGCCAAGAGCGTGAGACATGGCTTAGCACGATCGCCGTCGCGCACGCTGCCAGCAAGGCCATCCTCGCGAATGCGCCGCTGGCGAATCTCGCCGCCGCGGAGGTCAAGGTGCGGTATCCGAAAGCGAGCACGCAGGGCGAGGGCGCCGGCGCCGTCTTCACGCTGTTCTATAACCGCGAAGAGCAGGAGCAGGAGCAGGGCCGTCTCGCTGCGCTCTCGCAGGTCCTCTATCTCGAAAATGTGCGCATCCCCACGCTCATTGGTGTCAACCCGAATGAGCGCTTGAAGAAACAGCTCGTTGTTGCCAGCCTTTGGATCGATAAGCTCGCGGCCGGCGCTGCGGACTGCTATGTTGAGGTCGAGGACTTGCTTGTCTCGGTGCGTTTGTCTTGCTTTTCTCCCTCCCTCTATCCTAACTTCCCTATCAAACAATCGCCTAGATAGAGTAGCTAACCCCGCCGCCGCGCGCGCGCGCCTACTAGACCATCGAGTCCACGACCTTCGAGACGCTCGAGGCCCTCGCTGAGACAGTGTCGCGCCGCCTCTTTGCCGACTTCATTTCCCGCGAGTCGCCGGGCTCGGGCTTGTTCCTTCGATTGGAGAAGCCGTCCGCGGTGCCGTTTGCTGATGCACCCGCCATCCAGGTCTACCGTACGCAGTAGGTGGTGTGGAGCAGCAGCAGTAGAAGAGGCGAATAAGCCCCGGCTCGAGCTCCAAAAGGCGGGTACATGGGGCCGTGTGCAGAAAGATTAGGCGCCGGGACTATCCCCACTCTGATCCAAAGCTCGCCTGTCTGAATAATTTGGTCCTGCGGCTGCACCGGCAACATCGAAGAATCAAATGTGGCGCTGACGAGGTATTGTTGATTGCTGGCTGATTCGAGGAGAGTCGGGCAGGCATATAGTTGAAGGCAACGAAGCCGACATGCGGCACGATGCACGTGTTTGGCGCCTACGCAGAAATTGAAGTGAAACAGAAAAAAGTAAAAAGGTCGTCATGCCATTAAAGGTGGATAGTTCGTTATGTACAGCCATGGTATTATGTACGTATGATACGGTATAAGTTTAGTATGTGGAGACTGTGTCGTAGCGTCCGGTAAAAAAGCTCCGCGTGGCGCGCGCTTAAAAGTTGCTGGTGAGGGGGACGCGCCCGTTAGCCGGCTTGAGAGCGTCGGGGTGGCCGTCGGCATAGTACGTGTTGCCATTGATACCGCGGGTGTTGGGGTGGGCAGCGAAGCCGTTGGGCTGGTAGCGGTTGGGGTCCTGGTTGGTGAAGGCGTTGGAGGTAGGGTAGACGTTTGCGCCGGCGCCATCGGGGTAGAGGCCGGTTTCGCTGGTGGTCTCGGGGCCCTCCATGGCCATCTCGACCTCGGTTTCCCGGCTCTGGTGGTTCTTGGTCCGCACGGCCGGGATGAAGTCGACGAAGAAAGAGAGCACGTAGAAGGTGAAGACGAGCGCGACGATCCATTCCAGGATCGCGGCTGTGTTCCAGTGGTCTGTTTGCCGCATTACGCCGAATCCGATTGCGAGCGCGAGTTCTACGATAATGAAGGTGACCTTCATCCAGAAGGAGATCTGGATGATTGTGTGCTCGCGGTGGTGGACGCCCAGACGCTGGTACTCGAGGCAGATGAAAATCGCGGAGATGACATAACCACCACTTGAACCGTGTTAGACTTGGTAGGAAGACATGGATGCGACATATAAGCTTACATGAAGAGACCGAGGAAGACGTCGTGCAGGCGCGGATGCCTCCAAGTGTCGAAAATGGAGAGCAGGATAATGCCAGCCGCGCCGACAATGGCAGCGATGATAGATAGGATGGAGTAACTCTTTTGCCACCACGAGGTGTTCCGGGCCAAGCGTCCGGAATGCCTGAGCCAGCGCTCGGAAAGGAAGGCAATGTCAAGAGAAACGACACTCACCGCCGACATGGCAATGAACAGCGGCTTGAGTCTTTGCGCACCGACATCTGAGATGAATCTACGGAACTTCAGCGTGCTGTCGATCCAGGGTTCAAGGCATGTCTACTTACGCTATGTCCTGCGTAGGGCCCATGGACGGGTAGTGAGGTTTGCCGTCGGTTATCCAGCTAAGGATCATGGCAAGAAGCATTGCGAGCCATACTACGCTGGAGAAAAGCGGTATTGCCCAGTATGAAATCCCCCACATGATTGTTGATGGATGTTGGTGAGGACTGAGAGCGTGAAAAATTCAGACGGCACTCAAGAAAGGAGATGATGTGTGGAGAGATGATGGGGGCCGTATGGTGGGTATCTTCGCGCGCACTGGAAAAGGCGAAACGGTCAAAACGCGGAGAGCGGGCCGGCGACAGGCGACAGGCGGGCTTTGTAGCGTCAAGAGGGCTCACACGAGGTGGCAGTGTCGAGTAAAGGGATTGCGTATGTAGTCCTGATTATGGCCTCTCGACACCTTAATCTCAGACGTTGCGCTATACGTCATCGTCCAGCCTGATGATCGTGCAAGACGCCGCGGCCCAGCCATAGCGAGCCCATCGGAGCAAGGAGGAGGAGCCCTTATGCCCGTCGATTGCCGTCGGGGGCCATTCTTCCGCGATCCGGCGATATTGGCGCAAGAACGAACAAAAGAAGAATTTGTCGTTGCGTTCCATTGTTGTGTCGCGTGCCCCAGCCGCTGAAGGCTGCCGCGTTTGTGGCTTGCTTACCCGCCGGCAGCCGGCCGGCAGATCCTGTGAACCCAATCGGCGCGCCGCGGAAAGGCTGTGAGAACAAGGTGCAACCTTCAGACGCTGATCACAGTGCTAAAAGACGAGAGCAATCACTCTTGGCGGTGAGGCTGGGTGCATTGAACCGATAGGTATGCCTGTACAATAATAACTAACGCCTGGACAAAAATATCACGGCCGATCAGGGATGCGGGCGGCTTCACGTGGCCCGCTGAGCCTCCTGCAGCCAGTGTCGCAAGGAAGCGGTGGGCTGTCGAGCCAGGTGTACCTACCGTGTACCGTACCGTTGGATGCCTGAGTGTGCCTGGATGCCTTGCTTGGCGCCTGACTCTCGGGCGGTGGGCGCGTCTGGGGCCGGCGCCGGATCAACCTCGCTCCGTCGTTTGCGCGCCAAGCCCACAACTCGCCCAAACCCAAGCGACTTTTCAGTTTCGCGAACTCCAGTTGCGACACCACGACGACGACTAACCACCAGCAACCATGCCGAAGGAAGTCAAGCAGAGGTCTGGCCTCATCAGGGGCCTGAACGCCGGCCACGTATGTCACGACCTCCTCTGCGTCGTCGCGCTCGCCGTGCATGGCTAACCAGAATCCCGCCTACAGAAAGTCACTCCCCGCCAGCCGGCTACCCGCATCTCCAGGACCAAGGGCCACCTCAGCAAGCGCACCGCTTTCGTTCGTGAGGTTGTGAAGGAGGTTTCTGGGTATGTGGATCCCTCGGAGCACGTGCGGTGGACAAATCCGACATGACGAGGAAGATGCAATCGGCCATTATACTGGAGGAGCCACCGGGCAATTGGAAGAACTCTGGCTGACTTTGCTTGTCCTATAGTCTCGCCCCCTACGAGCGTCGTGTCATCGAACTTCTCCGCAACTCCAAGGACAAGCGCGCCAGGAAGCTCGCCAAGAAGAGGGTACGTCGGAAATGGCTCTGGGCATCACCAGCCTACTCCAACCGATTGTTGTCAAATCGGAATGATACTGACAGCATTGCAGCTCGGTACCTTCGGCCGTGCCAAGAGAAAGGTCGAGGAGATGACCCGCGTCATTGCGGAGGCCAGGAGGGCAGGCCACTAAGCGGAGCAATCTCGAATGTTTCCTTGCTTTGCTTAATCGGCTCTGGTCATGAAAATGCTGCGGTCAATGGATGGTGTTCTTTGAACGAGACGGGACTACTCGACAACCCGGGTGGAGTCTTCAATGATAGTCTCTATTGCACGAAAATCCAAAAGCGGCAATTGCCCAATTTCACGCTTCGAAAGGTCTCGAATGCCACGGTTTCCCGCGTTCGTGTTCTACCAATTACCACAGGCTCTACTCGATCGAATCATACGAACGTTATCCCCAGACTACGATCCACTCCCACTTCCGCATCCGTACCTACAGAACAACGAACATTTCGAATACGATTTCGGACGGCGCATATACAGGACCAATTCATTCCAGCCCAGTGTCCAAGCAACTTTTCTGTCCCAAATTGCGTTGGCTTGTCCATACTTTGACTTGCATTTATTGAAACTCATAAAAATAGCTCATGTTTCCTTGCGCCATTTGGCAAGACTTTCGAACTAATAAACCAGCTCCACTTCTACTTTAGCTAACAATACCAACCAGCATAAAGCTGTTAATAGTGCGGTATTGATTGGATAGATTCCAACACTTCCACGACATACCTCCGACGAGCCACCACCTTCACCATAGGCGTCACCATGTTCAGTCCAATTCCTGAATAGCTATCAAGCTTGCATCAAAATCCCTCGCCCCGCCCCGCCCCGCTCCTCTGCCCTTTCATCTCTACTCTTACCACTGCATCCTCAGCCCCCAATCCAAACCCCAACATCTATCTCCGCGGACGCTTACATCGCTCTCTGGGCTTACTCACCCACTAAACACATCCAAGCCACTCCTTCGAGTCCCTTCTCCGCATAACTGCCTATCTACACCAAAACAGTCGATCCAGCGCACCCACCTGGCACATCTACATAGAAGCGAGTCGTTAGATTCACTAACACAGGCCTGGACCTATCTATAGGTCTCTATCGCGTGGGACTATCACTTATAGTGCGTACAGACAACGACTGGATCGCGTGCCTAGGCTGGAAATGGGATTCCTTCTTGGGGTGCTGAAATACTTCAAACATCCTACTTGCCTGACTCTTGTTCGAATGTTGGATGAGCTCGACATACATGAGAAATGGGTGGCATAGAATACGCTAACCATATACATAAAAGCAGACAGAAATAGCATGCCATACTGCCATGCGTTCCACAAGGACCCGCAGCAGTCAGCACACTGTGCTGATATACCAGAAGAGAGGGGCCGGATTGCCTATGCAGCTGGTTTCCGCACAGTTGTGGGATGCTGGGGCGTACGCCGGACTCCGCACACCGCCCGGCTTTTCGAGGTGTCTTTTATACGTATCGACGATAGTCTTCTGGACGACGACGGTGCCTGATACCGAGAATCAGTGATAGTGTTGGCCTCCAACACAGAAGACCAGCCGTCCGAGCCTTCGGTGTGGCCCCGTCACGCAGATACATGAGGACAAATACAAGACATGTATAAAATGCAGCGCTATGTCACCAAGCGAGGGTGGGTAAATTGTCCAAGGCTAACTTTTTGCGTCCGGATAAATAGCTTTCTATGGAGCTGGAGATGTCGGTTTCGTGACTGTATGACTGCTTTTTGGTGATGGTGCTGACTTAGGTTATCGAAGAGCTTAGAGGGGTGTTTGGTTGTTTGTTGTTGGATACTTCGTGCAGTGTTGGCTTGTGGTCCGAATGTATGAATGTGTGCTCGAGCTGTCTGTACGGGTGTGTTTGCGTGCATATGCTCGCGCACCCAGACAAGTCATACATAAGGCGTCGTAGCCATCTATTTTGTTCTTATTGTAGGAGTGACGAAGCACTTCTTACCCAGCTGTGTAGAGGTTACGAATATAGCCTGGCGCGGAGTTTGGGAACTCGGTCATAAGCGAAGTAAAGCTATATGGATTGCTTCGCATATTTCTACTAACATCTTTCGGTTGACTGAATCACAGGTTTCGTATCCTAATGTTAATTAAATATTAATCCCATCAGCATTTGGCGCTAGTTGTGACGGAGGTGAATGCTTCTATGGCTACGCGCTTCAAACATGTGCGAGTGAGCCGAACAAGACCGCAAGATAAATACGGAAGAAGCGAGATGAAATAGCTGTCCAGTTCTATTTACTTCAAAAGTATATAAATCCTCCCGCTCTTTATCTCTCCAACAAGCCAGAAGAAGATTGATCTATAATTATCAAACAGTTCCTGTCATACCCCTCACCGCCGCTGTAGTCTAGCGCTGAAACTTTTTTTTTTACGTCAGATCGACCCCTCTCCACCCCTTTTCTTTCGCATCGTTCACTTGCGCTCTTCCCATCAAGCGATACATATTACAAGTCCTCACTTTCGTAAACTATCTCTAATATTTACACAATATATTTTAAATAAACCAAATCCACTTCAACAACAGCCAGCAATGGCATCGGGTTTGTGGTCTAGTGGTATGATACTCCCTTAGCACTATCATCACACCTTGTGATCGTCCTAACTGGGAGTGGTCCCGGGTTCAATTCCCGGCGAATCCAACTGTGCCAGGTTTAATTCCTGGATCATTCTACTTTTTTTTTTTTCGTGTTTCTCGGCTGTCGTATGTATGGGCGGGCAACTTGGCCTCTTTCTTCTTTCTTTTTTCTTTTTTTCAGTTGTGTGGTTGCGCGCGGTCTGTGCGCATCGGGACCGTCAACCACCCGTGCCACCATGGTGAGTTGAGCATGGCAAGTTGTCCATAGAACCAAGACTTTTTTTTCTGGCCCGCCGCCCGGCAATAATAGCAGCACTATGGTGAGCCAGCTTCCTGCATCGTAAATACTGTCTCAGCATCTTCTTGCTCACAGGGATATTGAAATATGCTCAATCTGGCAATTCTTCATCCCGCGAATGAGATTTGAAATATCACGGCATCTAGCAATGATAATTTGTGTCTCATGCATCAAGCGAGTTATTATAGTCTGATTATTTCAGTGACTGCAAATATACAGGGCCAAGGTAAGCGGTCTTTAGCGGAGGCATGTTTTTGCGCTTCTTACCGTCCCGGCTGGATATATTCTACGGCAGCGGCGGATATACGAGGACTTGAAGCCAAGCCTTGGGGCTCATATCTTAGATTCGAGTTCGACTGCGTGGTCCTCGATAGCTGCTCGTGCCGTAGGTAATGGCTGGCTTTTGTAGTTACAACGTGGATGCTGGGCTGGCCGCAAACTAAAGCTTTGCGCTTTTTCGGTGCCTTTGATGCGGAGGAACACCTGTCTATAATTGTAGCTCTGTCTTCGATTGCCAAGTCTTTCCATATATTCCTGTTCGTGTGCTGTGGACGTAAAGTTTTTGGTACTGATTTGGCGTTGGTGCGGGTGGAGTGTGTGCCTGTGAGTGTGTCTGTGATTGCTGATGTGTTCATGACTGCTGGTATGTATATTCGTTCGTTGCTGGAGGATCGTTGGCGCGTAGTAGAGTGGAGGGAGGAAGAGCTGGGTTAGGGATGCTGTGTTGTGATAGCGATAATCGACCTAAGAGGTTAGAGACAACTTTGGTGACATTGAATGGCCACAAGGTGACATTTTGCTGCCGTTTCAAACCTTCCCTTCGCTGAGACAGAAAACACTTTTGACAGAAGAAATGATCGGGATGGGTATCTCTCTAGATGATGCGGGCGGGATGGCCTGCTTTGTAGCCTATATTTGATGTGCATGGCGGCGTGGACTGTGCCGGAGTGAACAATTGGATACTGGTGCAGTGGTCCGGAAGAAAGGGTGGGGGACGAGGTGATTTGCCGCGGTGACTGCTGGACGGCGTAGCATGCGGAAGATAGCATTGATGAGTGCGGCATGTGAGAGACAGCTTTTGACAAAGAAATGTACAGTTGATTTGCGTGGCTTCATTTCGGACCTATTCAAGGACGGGGTCTTGGGAGTAATGTTAGTAACTGGTTTAGATCCCAAAGATGGTATGCAAAATACAAGTGACTTACATCTTATACATCTTGAATGATTTGCGGACAGGCTCGAACTGGACATTAAGGCAATGCGTCTTCAAGTATGAGTATGCCTCCCAGTGTGAAGCCATCTTACATGTTTCGACTCAGTTCATATCTCATAAATGCATACTCTTCTCAGACCTTATTTCAACACCTTAGCGGTAAAATGTGCTGCACAAGACTCATCTGGCGACAAAGCGGACATTCCGGCTTCTCACGACACCAGTCCACAATGCAAGACCAGCAAAAGACATGACCACAAGTCGTCACACTCGGATCCTTCATCTCCTCCAGACACAGCGTGCACTTGCGCTGCTGAGCAGCCGGCATCCACGCCATGGCGTCCTCCTCGCGGAGATCGAAGCGCGGTCCCCGCGTCAACGGCGTATGCGTCGTCCTAGCGACGCGCTGGCTCTGACCATCCCCCACAGCCGGCGCCGCCGTATCGAACAGCAGCGCGTTGTTGCTGGCGTAGTCTTGGGCGTTCAGGCTGACCTCGACGCCATGCTGTAGGATGGCGGAGCCGCCCATGGCGCTGCCCGCATTCGCCACCACGGCGTGTCCGTGCCCCGCGCCGCTATCTCGCACCGTGCTGTTGACGTGCAGCCAGGCCTGCACGCCCAGCTGCAGCACCAGCAGCACGCCTAGCACCTCGTACCCCACGCGCTGCTCCGACGGGTCGGGCCGCCGCGTGAAGATGTAGCGCAGCCCTGCTGCGCGCTTGCCGAGCTCGTAGTACGCCCCGCTGAAGTAGAATGTCGCGAGCGACACGGCGTAGAGCGGCGCAGGTGACGTGATCGTGTCCAGGTTGGTCAGAAGATATGCTTGGAACCGGTGTGTTTTGCTCGGAGCCTGCTGCTTGCGCGCTCGCCGCCGTAGATTCGATTCCAGCTTTGCGCGTACACGGCGCCGTAGCGCCGGCAGTACTTTGTTCAATCCGTATGGCACCAGGATGCTCGTGAGGATGTAGCCGCTCCGGCGCGCGATCGTCGGTAGTCGCAGCGTGTCGTCCTCCACCTGCACGATATCGCAGTACTCTTCTCCCAGTGTCCGGTTGCCAATGAACGTCGTCAGGCCCAGGTATAGGAGGTCGGCGACGGTGCGCGCTTCCGTCGTGTAAGTGTGGGCGAAGCGGGCGCCGTAGAGCTTGCGGAGGATGGCTGAGAGCTGCTCCAGCAGGACACCCTCAAAGTAGGCATCTTTCTGGTGCGAGCGAATTATGTCTGGTGCAGCGGCAAACGGATATCGGTAAGAGGAAGCCATCTCGGCGCGTGGTGACTGGCAAGAAGCGTGTGGTAGGTGTGGATGTTGTAAAGCTCGGTGGTGAGCTCCGACTGCAGGACCTCGGCATCTGCAGCTCATCTGCCATGCGTCACGCAATCATATGTCTGTGCCGACAAGCTCCCAAGGTTGTATGTTCAATCGCAAAATATAATTACCAAGAAGGCAAGGTATTATTATTATAGCTTCTAAGTGTTGTCCAAATCGGACACATTCAATCATCTATGCAATCTACAATGCTTTCTATGCAGATGCAGCTCATAACGAAATAGTCAATCGTTCAAACCTGGATTGATCAAGCGATCAAACCCACCATTTAAATCTTTTCCCTGCGCTCCCACTCGACGGTAGCCGGCCTCAAGGGCTGCGAGAAAAGCGACGAAAAGTCCGTGTCAACGACCTTTTTGGAGCCATCCACGTTCCTGAACTTGAACTCCCTGATCATGTTGCCCAGAATGGTTTGCAGCTGCAAGTAGGCAAACTGCTCGCCAATGCACCTGTGACGGCCCGCACCGAAAGGCAGGTAGGGAGAGTTCGTTCCCTTAGAAACCAAGCCGTAGCCATAGTCGATTTGCTCCTCGTCATCCTTGGAAGCAGCCGGGGCCTCGCCATCCCAGCGGTGGGGCTCCCATTGATCGGGGTTGGGGAAGTGCTCACTAGAAGTGGCGGAGACACCGGGAGAAGACATGAGAGTGTGAGAGGTGGGAATCGTGTACTGCTTGCCATTGCTGGACTCGATGACCATAGGAGACTTGACCTTGCGCATGATGGAGTGGATCGGGGCGTGAATGCGCAGAGTCTCCTTGACAACCTGAGCATGCAGGGGCAGCTTCGACAGGTCCTCGTACTGGAGAGGAGGCAGGTCGGCGCCCAGAACGTTCTTCTGCTCCTCGAGCAGTTCCTCAGCGATGTCGGGGCGGGAAGCGAGACGAAGCAGAATCCAAGAGATGGTAGAAGACGAAGAGTGCTGGCCGGCCATGAGAAGGGCAATCATAATGCAGGCAATCTCCCTGTCGGGCAGAGGAGTGCCGTCCTTGTAGGTAGAAGCCATCAAGTTCCACACCATATCCTCGGAGTCCTTTTGAACCTTGCCTGCTCTCCTGTTGCGGATAATCTCAGAGTAGACCTCGACCATCTTGTTGTGCGCGGCATCGCGGCGACGGTTGTGCGGAAGAGGAGCCCAGGGAAGCATGAAGTTGATCGGAGTGAAGCCCATGTCGAGGTCGTGGTAAAGATCGGCGAACGAGGAGTCAAACTTGTCGCGGACCTCCTTGCCCTGAAGAGAACGAGAAGCAGTGAAGATTGTGACCTCGGCCATCGTCTTAGGAACATCGAATGTGCCGGAGTGGCCCTTAAAGACAGGTGTGCGCTTGACGTAGTCCTGGACTTCGGCGGTGATGAGCCCGACGTAAGAGCGGAGAGCTTCGGAGGTAAGGCCAAACTTGACGAACTGCTAGGGTCAGCATACAGTACTCAATTTTATCCATTGTAGCGCGTACCTTCTTCTGCTCCATCAGCTTGGAGTTGGGGCAGTCGTAAACAACGCCCTTGCCGAAGACAGGAGTCGTGAGAGGGCTGTAGATCTCCTCGGCATTGACATCCTTCAGTTTGCCGTTCAAGATGAAGTCGTTACCCTTAGTGCCAAGGCAGACGGTGGTCGGCTTGCCCAGCAGGATAAAGGTGAAGACATCGCCATACTAGATATTCGATTAGCCTGGTGTTTGCGCCGAGCTCATCATTCGTCTTACCTTTTCACGGTTGCTGAAGAAGAACTTGTACGGCTCCATGCCATACGTGACGGTGCTGCCAATGAAAGGGATCCAGTGGAAGACCACCGGAGGCTTGGTGGTGTCCTTGCATAGGACCTGCTTCAGGACGTTGACGACGATGGAGAGGACGACGAAGGCGGACAAGGCTGCGGAGACCTGGACGAAGACCGAGGAACCGGCAAGCTTGTCGGCCAGAGGACCCGCGAGAGTCGCGAGAAGACCCATGGTGGCGGAGGAGGGGGGTTGGTGATTGTCGGGTCGAATTGACGATGTGTTGTCCTAGGGGAACGGAATTATTTGAAGTGATAGTGATCTAGGTACAGATCTCTGGGCGGTGAAAGGGGGAGGCTAGTTCTGGCAAGATCCCGGCGCCGTTACGGCCTGTTCCTCACGCCACGACAACCTGACGACAGAAAGATTTTAAAATTGCTAGACCGTCCGAGGGAAATGGTGGACAGTCAAGTGCGGAGCTACCGTGTTTTCGTGGTTGTGGTAGCAACAGTTGCGGAGACGCTGTCTTCTTAAGGCGTGGGACGAATGAGAGCACGACCATTCTAATGACTATCTACGCAATAAACTCGTACGGCTTTTTTGTAGCCCGGCTCTGCGCAAGCCCGAACTCCGTGGGGTCAAAAGTTGGGTTCAGGGTCCTCGGCTCCCGGTCAGGCGGTACCACAGTGGTGGTACGCGTACCTACTACTACAGAGAGAAAGGTTTTGTTGCTTTCATCTATTGTCACTGCTCAAACAGCTCAGCATCTTTCGCATGACCAACGATTCTTACTCTTAGACAATCGCAGTAGTCAGCAATGGCTGAGGTCAGTCAGGATTTTCACCGGTCAAGCGGACTACACAGCGCTGGACTCGTACCACTTTACAGGCAGCGGCATTTCGCCATCCGGTGTTGATCCAACCCCATCCTCTCTGGGCGTTGGCGCGGCTCCGCCACGCAGCCCCATGCGCGGAGAACCACGCAACTCTCCGCTGGCGCGGAAGTCTCTCCGCCAGCTGGATGCTTCTTAGTCACTAGTACCACCACAAAATTGCCTGTGCTTTGCTCTGATAACCCAAGCTTATCAACCTCACCTGTTTCTGGCCTCAGTCGACATTGGAAACTCATCTTAAACATGCCATGGCATTCCATTATTTCCACGGAATTTGCCGTAGTCGCTAGCCACTTGTACTCCATTACGCCTTAGGGCCTACCAGTATTTATGATATAAAAATATGATCACCATCTCCAATTTGCAACAGCGTTGCCGCCATAGCTTTTTGAGAAAAACCTGGGGCGCCCGGCATTCGAAGACAAACCCCCAAAAGCGCGCCGACTTGTACAAGCTCACACTGGTTAGCGAATAGAAATAGAAGAATAACGGTAGAAACAAGAACGTCAGGAACCACTTCTCCTTGCCCTTTGACCCGTAGAACTGCAAAAACGCGTGACCCATATATTTTCGCCATTACCCCCCGCCCAGTCCAGTCTGTCCGGGTTTTGTCTGATTGTAATTGGCACTACTCTTAGCTGGCCAATCGGTCTCGTCATCGGTGCTCTGGCGTCAGCTCGTTCAAGCCGGGTCGCCAGGGTATATACTTCTATTGTCATTTCCGAACAGTGGCTGATCACCCTTCCCGCCCATATTAATGAATTCTTCGGGGTCTCGGTTTTCCGCGGGGACGTCTTCTTTCTTGCCCTTGGGAGTGCCTGCCTTAGCTTTGGCTTTCTGGGGGCTGGCAGTCTTGCCATCGGCGTGGGCTCCATTGGCTCGTGGGTTCTTCTCGTACACCTTCACCGGCGGGACCTCGTGCGGCAGTTCAATGATCCGGCTGACTCTGACATCGTTGATTTCACTTAACATCGTCCGCTCCCTGTGCGGCTTGCGCTTCGAGAAGTCCAGGCCTCCCAGTGCTCCAGTCAAGCCATCTGTAGAGTCGTAGCTAGTTATCAGTGGGGTGTTGACAGCGTTGCGCGTCCATGGATGTTCCAAGCATTCGTCGATGGTAGCACGCTTGTCGACGTCTACAGTCAACATCCGATCGATCAGGTCCAGTGCCGGATCGCCGACAGAATCCCAATACGGACTTGGGTAGTCGAAGCGTCCCATTTTGATCTGCTGCGAAAGACTGTAAGGGTTCTCTGGAGAGAACAGCTCATCCGAAAAAGGCGGGAATCCGCAGAGACAGATGTAAAGGACAACACCTAGCGACCAGACATCCACGGCGCGCGTGTAGCGGCGGTGGTTACCAGATTCAAGAATTTCGGGAGCGACGTAACTAGGGGTTCCACAGAGGGTTGTGGTGAAAGACTCCTCTCCGATAATTTTGGCGAGACCAAAGTCCGCCAACTTGACGTGGAGTTCCTTGTCTGTCAAAAGAATGTTCTCTGGCTTGATGTCACGGTGGACGATGTTACGTTCATGCTGTTTTATAACTGTCAGATAATGGCCGCTGTGCAACACTGTGAGCGAACTCTTACCAAATATTTGACAGCCTGAAATAGCTGCACGAACACTTTCCTAGTCTCTGCTTCAGACAGCTTCTGCTTCATGACAATCCAGTTAAACAGTTCGCCTTCTGGCGCAAGTTCCAAGACAAGGTAGACTCCATCGGCTTCATCGAAAGTATCCTTTAGACACAGTAGTGACGGATGGCTGACACCCATGAGAACAGCAATTTCCTGTTGCAAGCCCTCGACCCTCGAGCGCTCATGAGCTCCGGTGCGTTTCTCGAATTTCTTGCAAGCAAACCGTATGCCAGTGCTTTTCTCAACGCAGAGATAGACCGAGGCAAAATGCCCCTTGCCAAGCTGCTCCTGTATGGTGTACTGGTGTCTGAACCCATGCGTACTTTTATCACCGCGAGGATAGCGGAACACACAACGGGCCTCGTCGACGATGGAAATCTCATCCCCTTCTTTCAATTCGCGACGTTTGTTCCGGCCGATGACGGAGTTGTTGATGAATGTTCCATTGGCCGAGAGATCCTCAGCGACGGCCACAATCTCACCATCTTTGTTCTCAGAAAAGAGAAGGCAATGCCGATTGGAGATTGTCGGGGCATGGATGATGCGATCTTTAAAATATTTAGTCAGGTTGAACGGTCACGATTGAACTGGTAAGCAAACTAGACGTACCGCACTCTGGATGCCTGCCAATTAAGTATCCTCCAGCCGGCACAGCATCTCCCTGCTGCTTCTTCTTCTCATACTCCTCCTCTTGGTTTTTAAGACCTTTCCGCGGTACGCTCTGCTTGCCGCTCGGCAGAGCTGTGGGTCCAGGTATAGGGCAGGCACTCCGCTTGCGCAGCACCAATGAATCTCCAAAAATATTGTCCACCGGTACTAGATAACCCCAGACACCCTCGCCCTCCTCATCTTCTACCTCGTACGAAGGGCCTGGGGGATACACGAATTGCGAGTACGGCTGGGTGTCCTCGGGGGGGGACGTGATTCCATTGCGGGCTGGAGAGCTGGCGGTTGCGCCACCAGATGTAGTCGAGAGTTGACCCTGGCTAGGAGGGGTTGGGATGCCACACTTGGATAGGTTATCGGCTGTGGTGGTGGTGTCCTTGTGGGTAAGAGGTGACGGGAAAGCAGCGTTGGTCGTTTTCAGCGGAGTCGAGGGGTGTACCTGGTCCGTCTGCTGATCATCGGCGCGGCGCTGCTTTTTGCTCTCGGTGACTTCCTCTCCGGCGGAATGCTGTCGCTGATTAGCAGCTACAAGCAGCAGCACGACGCTTTGGGCATACGAGAGCGCGCTTCAATTGGCTCTTTTCCGGCTGTGGAGCCATGGTGGGAAGTGGTGACTGCCCTATTGGGACGTGCGACGGGATGGAGGAGGATTGAGGGCGCGCTTTGCCACGAAACGATGCGGTAGGAGACAGGCAACGAGCGGGAAGCAAGGTAATAGCGGCTAGGCGATAGCGCGTGGGTAGATGTCAAGGTTATGTCTCAGGTGAAGGTGGACGGGAAGGCGTCGACCATTCTTGGCGCGAGATCTCGAGGGCTCTGACTCGCCGCGCGCGGCCAGTGACGTCCATCGAGCGCCGCGACACATGGACAGGGTCCACATCGATCCATTCATGAACCATGGACTTTCCCTTCATGTCCGACGACCGCTTCCGCGTGGCTGGCGATGCCCTAGTGCGCCTGTTCGAGCGGTACGGCCATGAACAGCGCGATTGGTGCCATGTTGCCCTCGCGGCAGCTGTGCGTACGCCCACACTGTCACTGCGCCGCCTCACCCTCACACATGACCTTTACAGGCCGGCGACCAAGCATGGCTGCAAATAAGGCGACGCCTCGCATGCACCTCACTGCCATCAGCACCCCAGACGGAAACGGATGAATGGTGCGACCTGGCTGAGGAAAGCGACGAGGCAAGTTGCAGCTATGGATTCGAAATGGCCGAGCAATTGCTCATTTTGACAGGAGGCGCTACCCCACGAACCCCGCACTGAGCAATCGACTTGTGTAGAGTACAGTGTCCTCCTCTCTCCCACCTATCGTGTACCGGTGCTATACCTGATGCCGCAAGGCATGGTTGCCAGTAGTCACATGTCCATAGATGACTTGCAACGGCTGGTTGTGGCACCGCAATTCAGAGCCCAAGTGGAGAATGTAGGAGTTATGGGAGGCATAAGCATGACCGTAAGTGGGGAAAAATCGCACGAAGATATAGCAAAGCGCCGTCCTGACCACATGGAGCAGAACCACCCTGTGACAGATATGCCGGCGCTGTTTGTGCATCCATGCAACACAGCCTCGGCCTTGCAGGAAGCCACGCCCAGTCAGGAGCTGACACCGCTGCAGTACCTGCAGCTGTGGCTTGGGATAATAGGCGGATGCGTCGGTTTGCAAATGCCAGTAGCTCTCGCTTCACAGATAGATATACCCTCCCCTTGACGTGAGAGTCGCTGCCGGGCTCGCAAGCCTGTGTTGAATTAGACTTTTGGGTATAGAAAATGACAAAAGACCTCGTGAACTACCTTGGTGGGATGATCGCAAGTGGTATCTCTGCCACCCGCCCTGCATATATGTCAGAGCGCCGACAGGTCTTGGATCAAGGCATTTAGTCTTCGTCCGAAACATCCATCTCCTGGTCTTCATCTTCGTCCTCCTCCATCGGCTTCTCCTCGGTATCGCTCTCGTCATCGCGCTTCCTTTTCGCGCCCGCAGCATCACCGTTCTGGACCGGCGCAGGGGGCGGCACGTTGGTGGAAGTGGTCAGCGGTGGAAGGGCCTCCTGCGCGGCAAACTGACCGGGCCTGGGGGGACCGGTGCCTTCCAGCTTGCTGATGATCACGGATTTGCCTCTGGCGTAGTCGATGGCCTGCGCGCCGCGGGTCAGCCATGAGTCCTTGCGACTGAGACTTATTTTGGACTTACCATGTTCTTGCCAAAGAAGTCAAATCCTTGCAGGGAGCGCATGGCCTGGGTCGCGTGCATGATGTCCTTGAAGACGATGTGCGCCTGGCCGCGCATCTTCATGGTCTTGAGGGCGACGACATCAAGCACAGTGCCATATGTCGAGAAAAGAAGGTACAAGGAGCGACGAAGGTCCTGTTTCTGGAGCTTGTCCGGGAGATTGGAGACGTAGAGGCTGGTTCCAGACAGGTTAGTTGGCCGGACGACACGCATGGCATCTTCTGATTGCAACGTACGTCTGATTCGGGGGGTTCTTCGCGCCAGAGTTGGCCTTGACAGCTCCGTCATTCTTGACAACAGGCGCCATTGTGGATCGGGGTGGGAGCTGGAAAGCGCTGGAGGTGTTTGTGGTTTGCGGGCAACTGGCGCGACGAGCTTGCAGATGTTCTGCTAAACCTTATATTTCAGGCTCACAACGGCCCGGCCCAGGTAACCTCCGCGTCATTCCCCGCGGCCCCTCTCCACCCAACAACCTGCAACTCACCAACCACCAGCAATAGTCGAGTGCTCGCCCCTCCTGTTGCTACAATGGCTCCCTCCGAAGTTCACCAGCTTTTCCACCACCCCATCGCCGACCACTCCTTCTCTGCCGACCGCCAGAGCTTGGCCGTCGCCCGCGAGAATAACGTCGAGCTCTACACCCGTGCAGGAGGCTCCAAGTTCCAGCTCAGCGATGAGCTGACCGGCCACGACAAGACCGTCACCGGTGTCGACATTGCCCCCAACAGCGGCAAGATTGTCACTTGCTCCCAGGGTACATCTTCCCCAAACTCCCCTGGGTGTTGCTCCTAAGGAGCTGAGCTCCTGCCCTGACATATCTCCGAGCCCAACCACCACGCTACCTAGTGATGAGATAGCGACACCGAGATACTCGCCCGCATATCCAAAGGCTAACGCATCGCCACAGACCGCAATGCCTACGTGTGGGAGCCCACGGCCAACGGCTGGAAGCCCACCCTCGTGCTGCTGCGCATCAACCGCGCCGCGACGTGCGTGCGCTGGTCGCCGAACGAGAACAAGTTCGCGGTGGGCAGCGGAGCACGCGTCATCGCTGTGTGCTACTTCGAAGAGGAGAACGACTGGTGGGTGTCGAAGCACCTGAAGAAGCCGATCCGCAGCACCATCACCTCCGTCTCCTGGCACCCCAACAGCGTGCTCTTGGCGGCCGGTTCCGCGGACGGCCACGCCCGCGTCTTCAGCTCCTTCATCAAGGGCGTGGACCAGAAGCCCGAGCCCAGCGCATGGGGCGAGCGCCTGCCCTTCAACACCGTGTGTGGCGAGTTCCTGAACAACACGGCGGGCTGGGTGCACAGCTGCGCCTTCTCGCCGTCTGGCAACGCCCTTGCGTTTGCTGCCCACGACTCCAGCATCACGGTTGTCTACCCCAGCGCGCCGGACCAGCCGCCCGCGGCTGTCATCAGCGTCACCACGCAGCTGCTGCCCTTCATGTCGGTCGTGTGGACCTCGGAGGCCGAGATCATCGCCGCCGGCTACGACTGCGCGGCCTACCGCTTCCAGGGCAACGAGGGCGGCTGGGTCCTCGCTGGCGCGCTTGAGGCCAAGGCTGGCGCCGGCGCTGCTGACGACAAGGAGGAGAGCGCCCTCAACATGTTCAAGCAAATGGATCTTAAGGGCAAGACCAAGGATGACACTAAGCTGCACACGACGCACCAGAACACGGTTCTCATGCTCAGGGGCTACCAGGACGGAAAGATATCCTCCAGCGGCGTTGATGGCCGCGTCGTTGTTTGGGACGTGTAGAATTGAATCGGGTACTACAACCCAGATATAGTAGAGATGAGCCAATAGAACAAACTGCACCACATGCTGCTTTCCAAACCAACATCAGTGGACGCGCA
The DNA here is from genome assembly GCF_010093885.1 of Aplosporella prunicola CBS 121167. Lineage (NCBI taxonomy): Eukaryota > Fungi > Ascomycota > Dothideomycetes > Botryosphaeriales > Aplosporellaceae > Aplosporella > Aplosporella prunicola. The sequence goes on from NW_022983541.1 coordinate 682,185, forward strand.
TGTATACAGTGAATCAAATCAAATCAAGTCATACCACGTGCTCGGATTTCTCGTAACTACAAGTTAAAACGCAGCGCCTGACGCGCCGCGAACGCCTCAGCACACGCACACAGCGTGAACCTCGGGCCTCTAAACTGCCTAGCCCAGTCTCCTCCCCCGCTCTTGGCTCAATACCGCACCGTACCGTCGCAAGACGAACGAGGCAGCGAGAACCAGGAGTCATTGAGAGGACCCAAGCGACGGAACAACACCCTTAGACGGCGTGCTTTTGGACGCCACCGTGATGCTGAAGCGAAACGAAACCAAACGAAAAATAAAATCAATCAAAAGCCGTGTGTATCTGCATGTGTGCGTGATCCCCCGCCTGTGAACCTGTGAACGCCGTCGCTCTAATGTACATTTACTTTTTTTACAGGCCCTGTCGCGCGGCGGTGGTGCGAGCGAGGGTTGTGATGGTGAGGAAGAGAGGGGGAGAGTAGGATAGTGAGGGCGGTGATGTCGATAGGGTTTGCGTAAAGGTAGATGAAGCATCCGTTCATGAACATGTATGCACGCGTTCCTTAAGCGATGTTGCCCGCAAGCCCAATGAACAGCGCCTGTGCCGCCAGCTGCAGCGTCCAGATGCCGACTTTCTTGAAGCGGCGCCGACGCGTCTGGTGGTCGTCGTGGATGTCGCGGGCAAAAGCCTCGTACATCTCGCGCGAAAGGTCGTCCATGAGCCCGCTGTCGTAGATGGTCCAGGAGCCGTCGAACTCGCTGGCGCGCTTCACGACGCGGCAGTTGACGGGAATGAACGTCCGCTTCGAGTTGATGTATGCCACGATGGGTCGGATCAGCGCGTTGTTCACGTACGAGATGTCATTGGTAAAAATTGGGACTGCGGCTCGCACGTCGTTCAGCTGCACCCGGATGTCCATGACGAGGAAGCGTTTGTCGTCTTCATTTTCATCGGCAGTGACGACTTCGGCGCCTGTCGAGTCGGTCCGCGGCGGCATGGGTGTGGGGTCGATGGGTTTTTGGAACTCTAGAACGCTGCGCGTGCCGTTGGAGGTGACGGTGGCTTCGACGCGGTCGTAGAAATCGGACATCACCTTTGCAATGCTCTCATCGTTGTCGGCTGGGAACATAATATCTGACACGATGTCAAGATTTCCTTCATGAATCCACCCAAATGGGCCATCCACGCCACGGTTTAGATGGTCGATGTTGAGACCGTCGATCCTTATCCGGGTATGCTTCTTCCATTGCGTGGGGCCCTCGTCTGCTGCCTCGCTCTGTGGAAGTGCTGCATAGTTGTGCGTCTGCTTAGGATGAATGGTGAAAAGAGAGTTATCGAATGAACCAGACATCATATTGGCGGACAAGAAATCGTAAAATAACCATTGCTTCCTCAATTGAGGGAGGTCGCAAGAGTATATGCTGACCGGGAATGGACGGAATCCGTTGGTCTGGTAGATGGTGACGAGCAAGTCTTCCATCTTGAACGAGTCGAGTTCAAAGTCGCCCGGATTGTGCTCGTGTTTGTAGGTCCTAGGATCAACATATTCCTCTGGAGCTTGGAGAGATCTACGATCGACGACGCCACGGATACCCTTGATCTCGACATCGCGGAGCAACCCTTTACCGTTGAACCACTTGGTGAATGACAGCGTCACGTTCACCGTATCAATAGATAGATCGAATTGCGTGTAGTTCGTGTCTTCTTCTTCGTCGGTGGCATGCCACTCTGGAGCGTCATGGGCCGCTGCGGCAGCAGCTGCGGCAGCCGCTGATTCTTGCTGCGATCCCTTGCTTACCTTGGCCTGACCTTGTCCTGGTCTTCTGGAGACGAAGACGTTCTTAAAGCTTATGACACCATCACCCCACTTAGGGACAATGGCGGACTCGAAGACGACTTTGACGCCAGACGATTTGGTCAGATAGTTTCCTACCCAGCGAGCCAAGGTTTCCTGCGCGATAACAGAGTTGACAAGGAAAATCAAAATGGAGAAGAACGTAGTCGTGCCAACAATGACCCACGCAATGTGTCCTAGGAGGATCCAAGAAAAGAAGGCGCTGATGTCGTCCATGTTGAATTTCCGCCCACTTTTGATGGAGAACCACTTGAAGTGCACCTTGAACCTCGACCAGGCCCCGGTTGCTGCGGCAAGCAGTTCCTCCTTTGTCGGGCGGTGCAAATGATGCAAGGACTCGTTTGCGCGGTCAAAGAGCGTTTTTCCAGTTCCTGCCTGGCCTGCAGCATTCGAAGTCTCTTTCAACTTCTCGGGCTGCTGCGGCTCCGGCTTTGGCGACAGCTCTGCCTTGGGAGCACCCCCAGTGGGAGTTGGTTGCGGTTTCGATCCATTACTGACGGAGCTCTTGTTCCGCCTCATCAAGACGCCGCTCCTCCGCTTCGGCGTGGTATGTACGGATCTTTTCCATGCGGTTTCCGCGAGCCGCGTCACCAAGCCATGGCGTGCTCGTGCCGCTGGTGTGACGCTGGGTCTAAGGCCCAGACCTAGAAATGATGTGGTGGTAAAAGCACTGGGACCGATCAATGCAGGCGAGGGTATCGATGAAGAAGAGAAGCGAGATAGTTGAGAAGAGAAGAATCTAGCAGCAGGCATGGAGCCAACGTGACTTGGGAAGATACGACGGGTGGCGCATGGCGGGAATGCGAAGCCCATGGGCAGGTCGACGATAGAGAGCAGTGTTCTTCCGCCGACCCGAGCGGCTACATGGCTCGTCATTATCGTGCGGGCTCGAGCATGACGGGAGTCTCGAGCGAGCGGGCAAGAGTGGGAGAGCGGGCGGGACGCGGGCGGACTGTAGAGTGCATGACGCTGGGCGCGGCGCGAGAGAAAAGTGACGATCGGCTCTGCGCCCAGACCAACGAATCAGCGCCCGCTTCGCCGAAAGATTTCACCCACCACGAACATCCACACAACCACCACCACGTCCACTCTCTTCCATATCCGCACACCATGCCTGCCCCAACCGCCCTCCAGCGCGCTCCCGAGCCGCTCGCCGAAGACCAGGCCATGACCCAGTTCCCCCAAGGTACTTTACCTTCGTCCCGCCATACATAGGTACACCGCCTAGATCAGCATCCTAACGCTCTTCGCAGAAGGAGGCGTCCCTCTGGACATCAACTCCGCCGCCGATCCTACGCCCCTGCCCGCTACGTCCGCGAACGAAGATAGCATGCAGGTCGACACCGAGGGCCGCCCGAGTTTCGCGCCCGCCGCCGACGTGCCGCTTGCGCTACGCGTCGAGACCCGCAAAGTGCCCATCCCGCCACACCGCATGACGCCGCTCAAGGCCAACTGGCCCAAGATCTACCCGCCTCTTGTCGAGCATCTCAAGCTGCAGGTGCGCATGAACATCAAGAGCAAGGCTGTCGAGCTCCGCACTTCGCGCCACACCACCGACACGGGCGCGCTGCAGAAGGGCGATGATTTTGTCCGTTCCTTCGCCCTCGGCTTCGATGTCGACGATGCGATTGCTCTGCTTAGACTCGACGACCTCTACATCCAGTCATTCCAAATCAAGGACGTGAAAACGCTGAACGGCGAGCACTTGGGTCGCGCTGTGGGTCGTATTGCTGGACAGAACGGCAAGACTAAATTCGCTATTGAGAATGCGTCGAGGACGAGAATCGTGCTGGCGGACCAGACGATTCACATTCTGGGAGGGTTCAAGAACATCCACATTGCCAGAGAGGCCGTTGTCTCGTTGATTCTGGGTGCGCCTCCCGGAAAGGTGTACGGCAACCTGCGCACCGTGGCGTCGAGGATGAAGGAGAGGTTTTAAGCAAACCGCTTGCTTGCTTATGATGGGCGCTTTATGAGCATTGGGCGGCGTTTTATATGATTTGGGGTCTCGCAGGGAAACGTTACCTTCTAAAAATTGGCGTTAATGGCTTTTTTCGGTAGATTCGGATACCACAAGAAGAAGCACGATCACGTTGTACTTCAGACATCAATTTGACGCCTTGAAATCATGCTCCGTCACAGAAGACGAACGTATGAGATTTTTCTACCTGCTTACATTATATCTACATTTTGTCAGTGACCGGCACCCCTTATCCTCCATTTGGAAGTAACGCTTCCCAATTCCTCATGTTTAGTTGGCCCTATCAAGTCAAGTTCACCTCAAACATAAAACAGGCATCTTTTGTTATCTGGACAAGATAAATTGTGCTTACACACGAGAAGCAAGTCGTACCCAACCATCATACAGCGGTCCTACAGACTATTGGCCTATTCATATTAGAGACGCCTCAACGTCCTCTCAGAGTAAAACCTGTACCATACAACAAGTCCTGCAAAGCTACCTCCCACCCTCTAGACCATTTTGGTTATTTGGGTGGTCTGCCCTCATAAAGCACTCACCAATGGCATCGCCCTCCTCTCTACAGCAGCGCCACTTCCCCATACCATCCTCTCTCGGCGCGATGCGCACGCCACGCCCACCACCGCCAACGATGATGTTTCCGGGGCGGTATTTCTCATCGTGGCGCATGCGCGCAAGGACGCTAGAATGCACGACAGCGTCAGCCGGCACATCGCGTACCTCGCCTTTAGGCAGCGGCCACGAGATGACGTGCCATTGGCCGTCTTTTTTGAGGTCAAGCCGGCGGAACGGCATCCATTCCATGATGTTCCAGGAGAGGACGCTCAGCGCGGGCGCGCCATTCTTCAGCTGCAGCACGTCATGGATCCTGCCGCGCGTGGCCGCGTGGTGGATGTGGTGGTGGTACGTGTTTGACGAGCTCGGCGGCTCGGGAGCGACGACGCTTGCTTCAGCACGTGTGTCTGCTGATGGCTCGCGCATGTCGACCGCGGGCGAGGGGAGCGGCGTTGGCGCCGGGTTGTTCAGTGCTGCGGGCCCTGGCGATGCGCTGCTGATATGGATCTCGGGCGCTGTGGCGCGGCGGAGGCCGTCAGTGGAGTTTTTGCCTTGGTCCACATCGCCGTCTTCCTCGCTCTCGTAGTCGTCTGGGCAGCAGTTCAAGTCACGCAGCTTGATGGGGTCGAACTGGAGGCCGGCGCTCTGCGCTTCCCGTACCATCCACACAAGCGGGACGTGGCTTAGGGGCGACTCTTCACCAGACTCAAGGGGCCAGCCTCCGCCAATGTCCTGTTATTGCGATGTTAGAGTGTGGATGCCTGCGGCGGAGTCAGTGGTAAACTTACTGCATGACATCCGGCGAACCAGACTTCCTTGATGTCTTGCTCCTCATCGTCCGAGTCGTCTGTGGGAGCACGGCGGCACTCGGAATGCGAACAACGAGAGGTTCCCGTGGCTCTGGACTGACGGCTTTCACGCCTTCCAGGCGAGCGGCCAGGGCTCAGAGAGCGGAGACCAGAAGTCTCCGAGCTGTCACGGAAAGCAGGAGGAGCCCTCAAGCCGCGATCGAAATTATTGGGGCGCTGAGATTTCGCCTGGTCACTGCCTGCCCTACCACGATCGGTGTCTTCGTGGTAACCGTTGCCGGCTTTGTTCACAGACTTTTTCCGCGACCGCTGCTTGTGGTGGTTCCGGAAGTGATTTGTCCCGTGGTGCCCCCTGCTCTGGGAGATGAGATCCTGCCGAAATTTGGCGCGTCGCTCGTCGATGGCGACGGCATGCCTGATAACCTTGGCGGTTGAACGCGCAGTATACGGAAACTTACTGCGCTGCATCCATGCATTTTCGAAATGAGGAACGCTATTAACTGTGTCAAAGAGTCCTAGGAATCGGATACGGCGAACAGGTCGGCTGAAGGTTTCCCGGAAGGCGAACATGAAGTCCAACAGGCGTTTCTTGTCTTTTTTCTCTTTATCATTGCGTTCTGTGCGAATCTGCCACTTCTGGAATGCCTTCCAGGCGAAACGAGCCATCTCTTCGTTACCAGCTGACAGCAGACCAACATGGTCGAGCATCTCGGCCAGGAAGCGGGCAGTGTATGCGCCCCTGGAAAAGCCAAACAGGTATATTTCATCTCCGGGCGAGTAGTAACGCATGAGGAACTGAACAACGTGTTAGATTCAACATCAAAGGCAACATTGAGCACCAGACCTTGTAACCGCCCATGACGTGTTCCGCAAATGATGTCCCTACGGCGGAGTCTTTCTGTCTCTGGTACCAGTTCTGCATGCGTGCCAATGTTGAGGTATGGCTGAGAGGTCCACCAGTGACATATGTCCCAATTCCAGGCTGATAATAATGGAATTGGTCCTCGCCAGTTCTGTCGAGCATACAATAGATCTTGAGAATGTTAGAGTCTGCTTCAGTCCCTGAGAACTTGTTTCCCGTGCCGTCGAAGCAAAGAATGAACTTTTTGCTTCGACGTCCCTGCGCCATCTCTGCCTCAATGGCAGCACCCTCTGCCTCGCCATTAGAGGTACCGCTTGGCCTGCGAGGTTCAAATGGGTCGCCTTCTTGGAAGTACGACATTTTGTTCAGAGAGTTGTTTGAGATAGATGAAAAAAAGGTTCACAATGCTCTCTCAATCCTTCATGATACAAGGCCTGTCACAGCATCCCTTAAGGTCAATAAATGGTTGGACGTATAGAGAGCCACGGGCTCATCACACGACTGGCGGGGTGGCTTCAAGACAAAAACTGTCAACCATGGGTCGGTTACCTCCCCGGGTACGCGGATCGTTACTCGAGGGTCATGCAGTGCTTACTGGATATACGAGATGCAGCATGCAGCGCAACCTCGCGTTCCCGCTGCAGGTAGCACGGCGCGTGCAGAGCGGGGAGGCATCAGTCCAAGGGACGAATGGCTGCACGTCCTCGCTTGTCCTACTCCTAAGTAGAATTCCGTACGATGATCGGCGCTTCTTTCTGCCGCCTTGATTAGTCGTCGCACTGCACTCTTTCCATGTCGGATCGACGAACCTCTTTCGCAAGGCTCGATGGTGGACGTCAGCCTTCAGCCAGCCCCGCTCTGTATTTCGTTCCGCAGCTGAATTGACAACTCATAATGCATTGCCATACATACTATCAGCAGCACATGGCTTGAGGCATTGTGGCCCATCCTACGCCAGCCCAATCATATCCGAGCCTTGCCGTTGCACAATTCTCGGCGGTAACACCTTGGCTCACGACGACCGACATCTACTATTTTATGAGGCTAGAAAGCCGTGCTCGGCATAGTACAGCATTTCTGCATCTGCATTTATTGGGGTTTTCATCTGCGGAGAATGCGGAGAACAGACGATCTCATGATCGGTCAGTTTTGAATTGACAGCCTCACTGATGAAAAGCAAAGCAAGTTGCTAAAACATCACTTATCCTGCCAGCCCTAGCTCATGGGTGTGGGGACAGTAGCCTTGCAATACGCACTACGACATTTCCAGTTGCGCAACTCGCTTATTTCAACGTTGAGTACGGTCTTGCGCTGATACACTGAGACTCGGTCCACTCAGCCAACGATCAACTATAGCATATGGAAGTAGCCATGGCATTGGAAACGGAAAACCACATCTGAGATTGGGCTCTGATGCATTTGCACGACACATGAGGGCACCAATGGAAAGAGACGGGTCACTGTTACGCCGATCAACAGGCGTGATCTTGTAAGATGGAAAGCTTCACTTTGATTCGTGCAGGGCGATCAACTATGTTTCGGCTAAGATATTCCATTTTCCAGGTTTCGTTGCATGCTGTGCCCCGAGTTTTTCTGGATAGCCATCGCCAATCATTGCTTTTGCATATGTCTTTCTGAGCTTCAGCCAGCCAAGAATACACCGTTGGAATCATTGGTTGCGTTGATGTCGCACAGCTTCCAATGCGGAGTCACGCATTGCGTCCACTATCACCCACAATTGTGAAGCTGTCGATCTTATACCCCTCTCGCATGTCGAAGGGAACCTGGCCGCTGCCATGTGATGAATGTCCTACGGCGTTTACTTTTACGGACCAGGCCGAGCCGAGTCCGCAGTCCAAGCGCGATAACAGAGGACCTAGACTTTTGAATCTGAACTCATCTGCTCCTACAACATGTCCTTCGCCATTGTACTTTCCCTCATCCTACTACTTCCTTCATACGCCATGCTCAGAAGACTCTCCACTGCGTTCAAGAGTCCAAAGAAGAAAGAAAACAGCCAGACCAATGGCAAAAGCACTTCTAAGGGCAGCACAGCACAGTCTGCTAAAGCCGATGATTCGGCCGACCATGCCGCTGATCAGGAGGAGGTGGGCAACGCATTCACACAGTTTGCTCAGCTCCTACATGCAGCAAGACGTCCATTGCCCACTCAAACTGGCGATGGGTCCTACATTGAGAAAGACCCCGAGGGAAGCCTCAAGGATGATTTGAAAGCCCTTGGTTTCCAAAACCTCGCGACTCTCAAGGAAGTGATTGCGAACAAGGCGAAGAAAGAGCACATTGATGACAAGACCTATCTCATGGAGCGAGTGATTCAGGTATGAATATTTCCGGCTTGAGATGATGGATCTCGCTCACAGAATTGCAGCTCGTTGCAGGCCTTCCACACGCGTCTCAAGCTCGTAAGGAGCTCACCAATGCCTTTGTCGATGAGCTCTGGGAAAACTTGCAGCACCCACCACTCTCGTATGTTCCCCATAAGTTATCCATGATTGAATTTTAATCTCTACAGGTATCTGGGAGACCAGTTCGTATACCGCCAGGCTGATGGCTCATTCAACGTATGTGGTTATATGACCCAAGATCTAGGAACATTGATTGACGTTTGACAGAATATCTCAGCTCCACATATAGGAGCCGGTAAATACACTTTCTCTGACAAAAAAGACGGTACTGACATGACTTATGTACAGCGAACACTCCATATGCTCGAAGTGTCCAGCCCAAGACTGTTCAACCAGGAGCTCTCCCTGACCCCGGTCTCGTTTTTGATGCGATATTCGCCCGTGAGGAGTTCAAAGAACACCCCAACAAAGTCTCGAGTATTATGTTCTATTGGGCTTCCCTCATCATCCATGATCTTTTCCAGACGGACCACAGAGACATGAACATCTCGAAGACGTCGTCCTACTTGGATCTTGCTTCCCTATATGGCGACAATCAAGATGACCAGAACCAAATCCGGACGTTTCAGGACGGAAAACTCAAACCAGACTGTTTCTCGGAACAGCGAATGCTCGGTTTCCCACCAGGATGTGGTGTTTTGCTCATCATGTTCAACAGGTTCCACAACTACGTAGTCGAACAGCTTGCCGCCATCAACGAGAATGGCCGATTCACCAAGCCTAACCCCAACCTTCAAGGAGACGTAGCTAGGGAGCAGTGGGTGAAATATGACAATGACCTTTTCCAAACGGGTAGGCTCATCACTTGCGGCTTGTACATCAACATTACGCTGCTAGATTACCTCCGCACCATCGTCAACCTCAACAGGAGCAACACGACCTGGACACTGGATCCACGTGTGGACATGGCAAAGGTGTATGGTACAGATGGCACTCCTCGTGGCGTCGGAAACCAAGTCTCTGCTGAATTCAATCTCGTGTACCGCTGGCACTCTTGCACTAGCCAAAGAGACGAACAGTGGACCGAGGAACTGTACCAGAACATGTTTGGCAAATCTGCTGCAGAGGTTCCGCTACAGGAGCTCCTTATGGGCCTTGCGAAGTGGGACAAGACTTTAGACAAGGACCCCCAAAAGCGTCCTTTCGCCAATCTGGAGCGTGGTACAGACGGCAAATTCAGCGACGATGACCTCGTGAAGATCATCTCAGACAGCATCGACGACTGCGCTGGTAAGCAACTTCGCACCTTATGCAGACACATAATCTCACCTATCAGGTTCGTTCGGTGCAAACAACGTCCCCAAGGCACTTCGAGCGGTCGAGATACTCGGCATGACACAAGCCCGGCAATGGGGGCTTGCTACCCTGAACGAATTCCGCAAGTTCTTTGGTCTCAAGGCCCATGATTCGTTCGAAAGCATCAACTCGGATCCTAAAGTCGCGGAGCAGCTTAAGCATCTCTATGATCATCCGGACTTTGTCGAGCTGTACCCAGGGCTTGTTACAGAGGAGGCCAAAGTCCCGATGGTTCCAGGAGTTGGAATTGCGCCGACCTTTACCATCTCGAAGGCCATTCTTTCTGATGCGGTCGTGCTTGTGCGCGGTGACAGATTCTACACTGTTGACTACCACGCAAAGAACCTGACCAAGTAAGCAAGTACCTCTTCGGCCCTGGGAATTGCTGTCTAACAGTGCTTACAGTTGGGGTTACAATGAAGCCGACTACGATCTGAACGTCGAACAGGGATGTGTCTTCTACAAGCTCTTCCTGCGTGCTTTCCCGAACCATTTCAAGTCCAACTCTATCTACGCTCACTATCCGGTATGTCCTTTATAGCGATGTGACTTGATGGCTCAGTATCTCATATTCCTCAGATGACTATCCCATCCGAAAACCGCAAGATCATGCGCAGTCTCGGTCGTGAGAGTCACTACTCTTACGATCGTCCTCAATACATTGCTCCTAGGATCAATATCGTCACGTACCCCGGCGCCAAGACTATCCTGGAAGACCAAGACACGTTCAAGGTGACCTGGGGCACCACGCTCCAGGAGCTTATGGGAAAGGGTGGTTCCCACTTCATGCTGTAAGTTCCGTGAAGAGCCATGAGCAGCCAGACACTGAAACTCGTTTAGGTCCGGCGATGCTCCTTTGCATGCCAATCAAAGACAGCTGATGGCGAAGTCGCTGTACCGAGAAAAGTGGCACGAAGATGTCAAGGCCTTTTATGAGCACATCACGCTGAAACTGTTGCACGAAAAGTCGTTCAAGATCGCCGGCATCAACCATGTCGATCTCACCAGAGAGTAAGACAGGCAGACTCCCCCCACAAGACAAACCTTGAACTGACAACCACTGCAGTGTCGGTAACCTCTCCCACGTCCATTTCGCAGCGAATATGTTCTCGCTGCCATTGAAGACGAAGAAGAACCCCAGGGGCGTCTTCTCGGAGCACGAGATGTACATGGCGCTCGCAGTCATCTTCACCTGCATCTTCTTCGACATGGACCCCGCCAAGTCGTTCCCACTGCACCGCGCCGCCAACGCCGTCAGCAAGAGCCTAGGCAAGATAATCGAAGCGAACGTCAAGTCCGTCAGCCTAACCGGCGTCATCTCCAATCTCGCCGACAGCTACCGCGAAAACGAGAGCTTCCTCAAGGACTACGGCGTGCACATGGTGCGGCGGCTGCTCGACGCCGGGCTCAGCGCCGAAGAAGTGACCTGGTCGCAGGTCTTCCCGACTGCATGCGCCATGGTGCCGAACCAAGCGCAAGTAGTAAGCCAGCAGCATCTCCCCTTGCCTTACCTACGGCTAACCACCCCGCAGTTCACGCAGATAATGGACTTCTACCTCTCGGAGCGCGGGGCGCAGCACCTCCCCGAAATTCGGCGGCAAGCACAGCTTAACACACCCGAAGCCGACACCACTCTCCTGCACTACTGCATGGAAGCGATTCGACTCAACGGCACCTTCGGCTCATATCGCGAAGCCGCGGCCGCGCGGGACGTCGTGGATGGAAAGAACAACATCCGCGTCCGCCCCGGCGACAGGGTCTTCGTGTCTTTCGTCGGTGCGGCCAAGGACCCCAACATCTTCCCTGACCCTGACAACGTCCACCTCGATCGCCCCCTAGACGCTTACCTCCACTACGGCGTCGGCCCGCATGAGTGCCTTGGTATGCGCGCGAGCCGTGTCGCGCTCACGGCTATGCTTAAGGTTGTTGGTGGGTTGGAGGGGCTGCGGAGGGCCCCGGGCCCGAAGGGCCAGCTGAAGAAGATCCCCAGGCCCGGTGGGTTCTATGTCTATATGCGCGAGGACCATGGGAGTTACTTCCCCTTCCCGCTGTGTAAGTTTCCCCCTTTCCTTGCTCTTTCGTGCGCTTGTTTGCCTGTTTGCTGTCGTGACGTGCTTGGTCTTCGTATCTGGACGTTGGCTGACTTCCCCTGAAGCGATGCAGGTTTGCTGGGATGGCGAGCTGCCGCCATTGACGAAGTAGGCGTGTGGCGAGTGCGTCATGAGGGGCATCTGTTTGATGCTGTCTTTGTCCCTGCCAGGAAAGTGTTCAGATAATAACTAACACGTGGTGTCGATGTCATCGGTGGATGATAAATTGTCAGAGGGGAGCGATCGTTTTCCTTATCAGTGCAAGTAGTCAGGAACATTAAAGTTCGGCCACCTCCTACGATCCAAATCACGATGGTCCAGTATATACTGCATCTGGCAAGTGTGAATCCCATGTGTGAGGTGGTGGATGTAAATTGCTTATTTAGCTAGCTCCAAGGAGGGGGCTGAGTTGATCCTCGGTGGCGCTTTTCCACGATTCATAATGTCAAGAGACATGCACAAATGAAAGAGCATGGATCAAGGTGTTGTCTTGGAGGAGAACTAGACCAGTAGGAGGAGAGGATATTTGTCTTGCGTAAGACTGCGCGGAAATGGCAAAAGACCGTTCTTCCGACAGATAGGAAGCCGGCGCCCTGCAGGGTCATTGCCAGTGTGCTTTGTCAGGCGAGCTGCTACAAGGGCGAACTGCTGCCGTACGTGGTAAAAGGCGCATGTGGCTTCCTTCAAACCCCACAAGCCCAGTTGCACCTGAAACGATAACGGGACCGTCTCCCCACTCGGCTCCACGAACACCCCCGTGTGATCCAGCTTGGTGTTTGTGTAGCTGGATGACTCGCCATCCATCCAATGAAGTGGGCCGCTAGAGAATTTTCTTTTCATGCAGGAGCGTTCTCCGCCGACGACATCGTCGGCCACGCTCAGCTAGCTAGCCAAGAGACATCGAATCCGCTTATACGAAGTACGAGGCGAGCCGAGGAGACGCAGGGACTTTCTATTCCCGGCTGCTTTGTGCCGGAAAATGTCGGATGTTCGCAGCCGTCCTCTATTTCGCGCAGCCATCCTGGTAGCCGTTTTCGGCTAGGTGAAAGCTTACCACATGCCCTCTACAAATAGCTGCAGAGTTTTCTCACAGGTTATGCAGGGCCGCGGCAGCCCCGAAAACCAAGGCGGAAGCCATGCAGGGTCTGGATCAGGGTCTTATCAACAAAGTGCCGAGCTGGAGTGGCTGAATGTGTGGGCGGCCAACAGTGGCTATCTAATCGTTAGTGTAGGCTTTGCATCCGAGGTTACTTGCGATCCTGCGATAAATTTTCGATCGTTTATAAGAGATCGATCGCCGGGTAAAAGCTATCCGGGTTATCCTGGGACAAACTGGAGCATTGGTATGCGGCTGGCCCGACAGGAGCGCGGCTGCAGCCGTCCATTAGTAGGATTTGGAGATGGCCAATTCTCTTGTGATTATCGTCTGAGCGATGGAGAGATCGACGTAATCGGCGGGGCATGGCGGGGCGCCCCAGACCAGGTCCGCGCCAGGTATATCCCTCGAGGGATCGTGGGATAGTGACAGTGCTCTACTGCCTTGGCAGTCCAACTCGTTGGCGGCCGCGGTGATGTGTCCGCAGAGTGTCCGTGGCACGATGGCACGTGTGACGCTTCGATAGGATAGATTTTGCTAGGTTGCTGGTGAAACGCGAATACAACCCCCGTGGATTGACGTAGGTGTGTGTGGTGTGTGCGGATCTTGCAGACTTGACAAAGAGTAAGTCCGTCCGAAGTTGTTGCCAAGGATCATTGTGATGTATGCCTGAAAGCCGACATGGAGTTTTGGCTTTGCCATGCCCTAAGGCTTGCTGGTTCTGACACCGGCGGCACCCTGTCAATCATACTGAGCCGCTGGTGCATACGGAATCCAGAACCGGACAGCCGGCTTCCTAACACGGCAATTCGCGGTAAGATCTCCCGCGAAGCTTTCTTCCTTGAGTAATGCCGAGCTGTAATAGGCTTTTATGCGTTCTCGCCGACTCGCTAACGTGGCTAGGTCCCGACAGCCACGGCGTGATGGTGTGATGACGGCTCATCCATGGTAGACCCAGGCGCGGCACCTACAGCCACAGAAGCAACCTTATATGCACCCCAGCCCGAGCTCTGCAGCTCTAGTGTGGGCGGATGAATTGTGCAGGAAAAGGCTGCGCGCCATCACGTGAAGAATCTGATGGTGTCTTCTAGCCCTTCTAGTGTACCATGGTATTAGAAACGACGGCGCAAGACACCTACTTCTGAAACAAGCCCTTGGGAGACGAACAAAAGTCATTCTTAGATGTGGAGAAATGGAACAACAAACGGAGGGGGCGAACAGCCACCGTGGAGATGGGTCGATTGGGTGTGTTCAGCCACAACTGACATCTCCGGCGAAATGAGATGCCACAACGGCTGCGGGGACGTCACGCAATAGAGTAGTCCCATGCCTGTGCACAACTGTGTCCATGCTCTTGTGTAGTTTTGGTGCCCTAGGTACTCAGTGACCGTGACTAGTGAATCCCACTTTTGTGAATTGAACGCTGCTGCTTAAGTTAACTGATTTCAAGAATGTGCCTCGCTGTGTGCTGTCTCGAACAACTAGGCACCCTGCGGTAGACGACCAGAACTTGGAAACTGCAGAGTTGCCTGTCAGGTCTGCTTGTTGTTCGACTCGGACCTTTGAGCCAGGTTGTTGCGATGTTGTAAAGCGGGAGAACTGCGGCGTTCAAACAAACCAAACAAACATGCGGGACCTGAGACGGCCCATGCTTACCTAGGTGTCCCGCAATCGCCTGAACGACAACACCAACCCCGCCTACCAGCCTCCTACCTACGGACACGCCTGCGCGACCGCAAAGATGTCCAAGACCGTCAACATCGAGTCGCCGACTCAGTTCTCGTCTCTTCTGTCCTCGTCCAGGATAGTGGTAGTCGACTGTAAGCCCCGCCGGTGGACTCTGTGGCAGCTTGGAGCTTTTTAACTGACACCGAGCGCGCAGTCTACGCGGACTGGTGTGGGCCATGCAAGGCCATCGCACCGCTCTACGAGCAGCTCTCTTCCCAGCTCTCTCGCCCTAACATCATCACCTTCACCAAGGTCAACACGGATACCCAGCAGCAGGTGGCGCAGTCCTACAACATTACGGCCATGCCTACCTTCATGATCTTCAAGAACAGTCGCGAGGTCTCCAGGATACGCGGCGCCGATGCTGCGAAGCTGTCGGAAGCTGTGAAGAAACTTGCTGCCGAAGCCGAGTCTGGCGGCGCGTCATCTGGCGGATTCGGGGAGGCGAGTTCCGGCTCGAGTGGCGGCTGGGTTGGCGCGGCTCTTCCCCGAGGCTACCACGACATCACTGAGCATGTGGACGTTCGCGGACTCGATCTGCTCAATGCCGACGTGGATACGGCTGGTGGGGCAAGAATGCTCTTCGACACGAGCAAGCCTTCCTCGGTGGACGGAACGAAGGGCAAGGGCAAGGCCGCCGAGGGCAGCAAGGCTGACTGGGTTGAGAGCGACACGGATGAGCAGCTCATGCTCTACATTCCTTTCCAGTCCACGATCAAGATCCACACGATCCATCTCACCTCACTGCCGCCGGCGGATGACGATGATGACGAAACTCCCATGCGACCGAAGACTATCAAGCTCTACACGAACAGGGCACACAACCTCGGTTTCGAGGAAGCAGATGACATCCCTGCTACGCAAGAGGTGACTATCAAACCGGAAGATTGGGACGAGAAAACCGGCACGGCGAAGCTGGAGCTGCGATTTGTCAAGTTCCAGAACATCACTTCGCTGATCATGTTTGTGGTGGACGGCGACGCCGATGGCGAAAAGACCCGCCTCGACAGGATCCGAATCATCGGCGAATCCGGTGAGAAGCGCGATATGGGCAAGTTGGAGAAGATTGGCGACGACTCTTAGTGCCCGACGTCAGAAGCCCGACGGTTGACGTACAGGATGTGCGACGAGTGTTTCGACTTAGGGTTGATGTTCGACGGCCTGACATCAACCACGGGCGAAGCGGAACAAGGCACGAGGGTTGGGCAGTGATGCGAAATGCTCATCCCGTTTACGTAGCGACATGATATCTCGGCCAAGAGCCCAAAATGCGAGACCAATCTTAAAGAATTCTATCATTGGCACAAGGGCGCCGTGCCCGCACGTGAAAAGGCGAAGCAACGATCCTTCGGGGTTCTGGAAGCGATGCGCGCGCAATCCTCTCGAGCTTCTCGAAAGCAATCACGAGCGCGAGGACACAGCCTCGACGCAGATTGGGATCTTCACGCGCTGCTGCTAAGCATAGCAGCAGCTGGATGGTCTGTCCAGCCATCACTACCAACGCCGGCGCCACTGGGCAGACGCCGCCGTAAAGTGTTTGATGGCTAGTGTGCAATATAGTTCTTCTGTGATGTGACTGACGCTTGTAATAGACCATGGGTAGAGAATCACCAAGCAACACGGAGATATCTGTCACATCGCCGCACGAAGAAGAAAAAGGAGCAGTGGCTGGCGGCGCGCGACGAGGTTTTCTACCCGCGCCGGCTGATCTCCGGCCGCCGCCGGGCGCCGGGTTGATCCGGCACGCACGTGGTCGCTTAGGGACCCTTTTTTGGGGTGTTCGCGCGCGCAAATTTGCTCGACTTCTTCATCAAAGGCCTGTGATGAACGATACGCAAGTATCACTGAATAATAGGAAGAGAATGACCCGGCATGCGCCGGGCATGACTTCAACAGACACCAATTCTGAGGCCTGCGATCCAGTCGTTCGCATGACATCCAAGGCTTGCTGCAAGCAGCTTGTGTTCCGTTCCTCGATGGAAAGCCGCTCCCGCGAAGGAGCAAGTCCTGTCGCACCTCTCAGCCTTCCCGCGTCCTCCAGACCCGTAAACCGGTTCTGGACCGCAGGGCGTGCGCGCAGTCAGCCGAGCTCGCGTTGAGTTCACCACACCCAATGTCTTGGTGCTCGGTTGCATGGTCTCGCGCTTCCAGATCGCCGCCCAGAAGATTCACAGAAGCCCCCGCGGGCAATCATGGCGAGACATGCCCTTTTCCAATAGTCCCTTTGCAAAGTCGCCACCCACCAGCGCGTGGTCGAGCTGCCGGTGATCTTTGCTGTGAATCGTCCGGATCACCAGCGCGAAGATTTGCCCCGCGCGAACAGCAGTTCTTTGGCTGCTAAAAACGGCGCTGCGTCCAATTTCCCCCATCAGAGCCTCATCTCAAAGCTCTGCGTCCATGTGGCGTATGTATGTACCCCGGACCTTAGGTCGTTCGACTATTGGCCCACTGGGAAGTGTGGTCTGTCTTCCGATTCGAGGGTTCCGACGAGATTGCTGTATTGATCTGCTCTATCCGAAACCTGCAGAACGTTTTCCGCAACACCAGTGCGGTCCGACTCTGAAACTCAAAATGCCACAAGTGCATCGTGCAATGCGGTAAGCGATGATGTAGCCTGGCAGCCCGGCTTGCGTCCCGCGACGACGAAACGACGACGATGGCGAAGAGGCTAACGACGACGTTTGCGCAGGCGCAGATTCACCCTCAGCGTCGACACCTCGTTCGCGTCACAAGCGAAATGCGCCTGAGTTATTTCCTCTGCGCGCAGCCGCCGCTCTCTTGTCAGTTCTCCCACGCGCATCTCGCCCGCGTCGCCCAAGCGCGCCTCGTGGAGTACTATGGGGTGTGGCAAGAGCGGACCGAACGGCGTCGAGAGAGTCGATACAAATCCAGATCCCGTGTCCATGAGCGCCGTGGCAGCCGTGCAGCCGCTCTGATCCGGCGATGATCCTCATTCTAGACGTCGGGAAGCATCGCGGAGACGCGCCAGGCCCGGGCCGGAGTTCCTACGCTTGAGGTCTTTGCGGTGTGTGCCAGAGCGTGGCAGGCGGGTGGACTTGGGACATCGCGGTCTGGCGGTGATGATGTCGAAGCCATCAAGTAGTCAGAGCAGCGGGCGGCATGAATCATGGAGCTTCGACGCGGCTTCGAAGGGTCCCGCCGGCGTGCGGGATCGACGGGTTTCAGCGGGCGTGGACGGCATCTAGCCAGTGGTTGACGGCCATCGGAAGGGTCTGACCATGTGGGGACAGGTGGGAGGTTTCTGACAGAGTAGATGGGGCGTTCGCCGTAAGGCCCGCGATACGTGGCTATGGAGGCGCAGGTCCACTAAATGGCATGAACTGTTCATTTCGCGCGGGCGCACGAGCGCGCTGTGGCGTGTTCCGGAGGAAGGGCGATGGAAGTTTGGGGCTCGTGACTTGGGCTCCCGTCGAAGGATGCGCGGAAGGGCAACGAACAACCCGACGCGGCGGAAGCTCAGCGACACGCTACGTAGTTGGAGGTACTACGGCCCCGGTTCATCGGTGAACAACACACACCAGCTCACCGGTGAGGGTGCATGGGAAATGCGGGACGCTTATCGTGCGATTACGCACGGCGAGTCAGGGCGTGGGGAGCGCTGAATCAGGCGCGGGCCGGCAGCGCGCTGCAGGGACGACCCATGGAAGCCCGCGTCGAAGCGATGGAATTCTACGCAATCTCGCCTGGCTGATAGGTAACGTCGATCTGGAGAAGTCGAATCCTGAGCCCGGCGAACCCAGCCAAGGGAGACCAGCACCAGTTCCCCGAAAGCTCAGGTGTTTGCATTTGCTGTCGGTCGGTCCGACCGCCCGTTGATGATATGTTATTCCTCTCCAGCTCGACTTCGTCCACTACCCTACGATCTGTGTTGAAACGTTCCTGCATCGTTCCTGCATTAGGCCTGCGTGTGACCAGTCTATGTCACCCGACGCCCGCGCCCCGAAATAGCAGCTGGGTGATATTGCATGATGTCGCACACGAATGACGGCGGATAGCTATCAACGATGCTATCTGTCACTCGCCCTTGAAACAATGCCCGTCTTCTCGTCGCACCACCGCCGGCCATGCTACCCCACAACAGGGTCTGCCAGCCATGCCCGCCGTCTCCCCCCCAACCAACACCCAAGGCCCCGTCACACGCGAGTGAACTTGTGCATTGATGGGCGCGTCGCAATCTCGCGGCGGGCGTGCATCGGCCAATCACTAGTGCATGGCATAAAAATAATGCCGCGCGTCGCCCCGGGGCGAGTCAGCGCGTCGCAGGGGCCCTGGGCGCATGCGCCGCTCCACGTCTCGTTGGATCCGCTGCTGCGCCGTCCCGGCTCCCCCTCCCATGGTGCCTGGTCATCTTTTCTTCTTCAGACTTAATCGCCTGTCTCGTCCTCTCGCTGATCGTCCACCTACTTATCCACACCTGGTCCCCATCGCTCGTTGTCGTTTCCTTGCTTCAGGGTTTATCAACCTCGTCATTCGCACTTCTGCCCATCGACGTTTATTGCTTCATTTGTCCCGATAGCTCATCTATCAGCCCTTCTTTTGGACCGACATCACTCAACACACACACCTACTTAGTAGACAGCCACTGCATATAGTCCACGCTGTTGTCCACACTCTTTCGAGAGCATACAACTCAAGATCATACCAATATCGGACCATCCACACACACCATCCAACCATCCAACCATCCAACCATCTAATCATCTCTCTCCTGTAACCACATCCACCATTACTTAATATTCAAGGTGCGTTGCCGTGCTTGTGCCGAGCCTGCTTCTTTGGAATGCCTAGCCCTAACCCATTCCATCAACAGGATACACACTACCACACACACCATGGAGAGCCCTTACGCAACACAGCCAGGCCAGATCATGGGCCAATCGCCTTTCTTCTACTACAACCCGGACCCTAGCCCCGAGAACCGCCAGCACGGTCACTTTACGCCTCATCCCCATGGCCAGCAGTCCTTCACCAGCCAACCCCAGCTAGGCTCGACGCCGGACATGATGTACACTTCCAACCCCTTCTACGGCCGGCCGTCTTCCTCGAGCTCGCAAGCGGGCTACACTTCGCAACCCTACCAGTCGCAAGCCATGTTGACGCCCCTCGCCTCGCCCCAGCCCATGCACCAGAAGCCCGCCATCCTCGTCCACCAGGACAACTTCCTCGCTCCCATTGAGACCGACTTTGACTTCCGCTTTGCCCCCGCGACGCCGCCTCTCTCTTCGTGCGGCAGCGCCATCAGCAGCCCGCCGTCCATGTGCGACTTCCTGCCTACGCCGGTCAACGGTAGCTTCATGGAGGGTATCGAGGGTGTCAAGCAGGGTTGTGAGGAGGAGGTGTTCTCGGAGATTCTCGCTGGTGGTGACTGGGCGCGGTCGGCATCGCCGCCCATGACGCCAGGTAAGTCGCTTTGCGATGCTTGGCATTGTTCTTCCGCCTGCCATTGTCTGTTGGACCCTGAAAAACTGACGCGGGGTTCAGTCTTCATCCAGCCGCCCACTTCGGCTGCGACCCAAACCCAAAACACTGCCGCCCCCTACCTTCTTTCCGCCACCTCGTGCCCCTCGCTTTCGCCCTCGCCGTCGCCTCTGCCGCGCACTCCCATCGAGAGCGAAGCCGACTTCTGCGACCCCCGCAACCTCACCGTCACTTCGGCGCCTTGCCTGCCCACTCTCTGCTCTGGTGACGACGAGGAGCACAAGCTGATGCTCCGCGGCGACGCATTCACTGCCAAGACCGAGCAAACGCCCACCCCTGTCGACTTCACCCAGCCGCACGGCCTCCCCACTTTCGAGCCTCTGTTCGAGCTCGACTCTGAGGACGACTTCACCGGCCTCGTTCAGTTCTCCGGCTCCGACAACGTCAACTACAACAACGGTAGCAACAAGCGCCAGCGCACTAACTTCCAGTCGCTCTCTCTCGACGAGGAGCACGCTTTCGACGAGGACAGCTTCAGCGACTTTGACGACGACTTCGCCGCCACCGGCCTCCTCACTCCCGACTCGGACGCTTCCTTTGCCGACGAGATGGCCGAGGGCCGGAGCAAGAGGCGCCAGACCAGGAAGAGGAGCGACGACTCCGACTCCGACTTTGTTCTCGGCAAGAGCCACAGCAGCCGCAGCGCCCAGAAGCAGGCCGCCTCTGGCCAGCACCAGTCTGCTGCCCAGGGTCAGGCCGAGGCCGCCGACTCCGTCATGGCCTCCAGCTCCGAGTCGAGCGCTCCCGTCAACGCTCCCGTCAGCCGCCGTGGCCGCAAGCAGTCTCTGACCGAGGACCCCTCCAAGACTTTCGTCTGCACTCTCTGCTCTCGTCGCTTCCGTCGCCAGGAGCACCTCAAGCGTCACTACCGCTCGCTCCACACGCACGAGAAGCCCTTTGAGTGCTCCGACTGCGGCAAGAAGTTCTCTCGCAGCGACAACCTGTCTCAGCACCAGCGCACTCACGGCACCAACACGGTCGTCATGAATGTCATGGACGAGGCGGAGCTGAGGAGGCAGAAGGAGGAGTCGTACGACAGCCAAGACACAGCGGCGCTCGGCGCCGCCCTGTACAGCGCCGTGGCGGCCGTCTCGAGCGGGTCTTCGACCGGCTCGTTGTCGGATCGCGACGACAAGAAGTCCAAGAACAAGAGGAAGCGGGACGAGTAAGGCCTTCGCCCTCGCGAAGGTCGGCCGCCACCATCGACGGCCTGAACGTCCGGCTTCCACCATCCCTTGCTGGCGTTTGTTACGAATGACATGAACAGCCTCCTCTTTTCCTTTCTCTCTCTCTCTAAACCTTAATGGTTATTAGGCGACAATAACTCGTCTACTTCATGACGTCATGCTGGGGCGGCATCTGGTAGACCGGCTGGGGACAAAATCAAAGGGCCCATTGGCAAATGGGGAAAACAAAAATCTTAAAATCAACCGGCGTGGGGAAACTCGGGGTGCACAAAGAGACACACCATTGCAAAAGTCACAGAAATTTCCTTTTTTTACTATCATCAACCATCAGCAAGAGCAACAATACCTCTTTTCTGCTACCTTCTTCTTTCTCTCTCTCTCTCTCTCTCTCTCTCTCTCTCCACAGCCGTCTTCACAACTGCGTTTGATTGATAGTGCATATTATCTTGCGTTATAGCGAGCCTTTGTAGTTGCTTTAACTCTCTCCTTGCCTTTTGATCTGGGCGGCGGGGGCTTGCTAGCGTCTCTCTTCATCAGGGGTTCTGGCTGGGACGGGATGGCACGGGGGGAACCGGGGGGAAATCATACCGGGGGTACTGGGGCGAAGGTGTTGATGGCATTTTGTTTTGGTTTTGCTTTGCTATTTTGCAGCTATTGCTGCTGCTTGTTTGAATCACACGCACATACACACACTCGCATTCGTCTTGTTTGTTGTTGTTGTTGTTGTTGTTGTCTGTTGTCACGTTCGCATTCGCACATTCGCGCATACACACACTTGCATTTGGCTTTGGGGTTTCGCATTTTGCTGCACATACACACCTAATGCGTTGCGTTGTTTGCGTTGCTTTGCGTTGCTTCTTTGGCTGCTGCATGCACATACATACCACCGTCTGCTTCTTGCGTTCGCTGTTCACACTTGCTTCTACACCGACACTTTGGTACATACCACCACCACCACCACTACATACCAACTACACGCAGCGAGATCGCCACGGGGCAGGGCAAGGCAGAGCAGAGCCAGCGCGGACGCAGAGGCATCGCTTCGCTGACGGGGCCGGCCGGCCTGCGTTCGCTACATACAAGTGTAGAGACTGGCCTGCCTGCTTATGCTCGGCCTTAGATAGGCACTTGCTATTCCAAGTAAACTACGACTGAATAACTATTTCTTTTTTCTTGCAATTGGATTGATTGATTGCGTGCTTTGATGCCATTACTTTGGTGCCGCTACTATAGCTGTTGCTATTACTATTCCTCCCTAGTATTGCGCGTGCGGCCGTTTCACCTACCTCGCCTCCTTAGCCTCACTATTCAGTCGTCGGTTAGCTGACAGCTACCTAGTGAAGTAGCCCCTACAAGCAGAGCAAAGCAGCGCAGCGTGCACGCCGACGTATTGTACGCAGTAGGTCGGTACGCAGTACGCAGAACCGACACACACACACACGCACGCAGGTGCCCCGCCGGGCTGGCCTCACTCTCAGTCCACCGGTTCGTCGCTTGTTGCCGCAGGCCCGCCGCAGATGGTGAGGCAAGTGCAGGAGCAGGAGCAGGCGCAGGTGCAGCTCACACACGCACGCGGCACGCCCACATCGTCACGCCTTCACGCTTACTACGTACCCACACCCACCCACGCACACGCTCACACACACGCATCTCACGCGTGCGCGTCGCCCGTCTCAGCGCCCGTCGCACCTCTCAAACAAGCGCCCCCCTCTCCCCACCTAAGGTAGCTACCTAGCTAGGCAATCCTAGGCAAGTAACGGGAGAAAGCAGCGCGACGCCCGAAACCTTAATCTCCCCTTCCCCACTGTTGCCCCGTAAGGGCCCTCGTAAGGGCCTCACGCAGAGGCCTTTGTAGGGGTCTTTGTAGGGGTCTTTCCTGTGAGGGGTCTTTGTGAGGGGTCTTTGTAGGGGTTGTTGGAGGGGGCTTTGTGAGGGGTCTTGGGGCTTGTACGTAGTAGGGGTAAGCTGTGGAGCCGCAACGCCCCTCCTCGTTACCGATTTGTCCCCGACGACGGACGACGACGCGTGCGTGCTGGGGCCCGGGACGGGACGGCGCGCTGCGCGGCGCTGTGCGGTACGGTGTTTGGTGGGGGGGTAGGGGTTTTTTTGGAGGTGGTGTGTTTGTAGGGCAGAGGGGTGGGTAGGGTAGCGTTTTGGTGCTGGTGGCGAGACTAGGTTGGGTGGCCGTTTGGGCCGCGCGAGCTGAGCGTGCAGCGTGCAGAGGGCAGAGGGCTGCGCGGCTTGCGAGGCTGTTGGCTGCTGGCTGCTGGTGCAGCGGCTTTGAAGAGAGTAAGAGAGTGAGAGTGGGTGAGTCGCGAACTACTGCGCTGTTGTTGTTGCTGCTGCTGCTGTTGCCGCTGCAGCTGCATCCACCACATCACGACAGGACAAACGGATGGAATCACAAGACATCTGCACGACAACGACGACGACGACGACGACGACGACGTCAACCCAATCATCGAATCTCGCGAACGACCACCCAGCCGACCGAAGCGTTCGAACGGACTGAACAGAACAGAACAGAACACCCCTCCACGCACGCACGCCGACAACGACGACGACGACGACAACGGCAGGGCTGCTAGCCCGTCACGCTCGTCTGCTGATGGCAGTAGGTAAGTTCAGGCCAAGCAGTGCCATGGCTTCACAAGGCGTAGCGCAGTGCAGCGCAGCGCAGTGTGCGAAGCTTCCTTCGACGCCCACGATCGAAGCATCGTGGATACTTCCTCTTCGAACAAGCGGCCGACGACAAGGCTGGCCGAGCGCAGCTAGCCTGCTACCGTATGGACAAGGGCAGCACGCACGTCGCACACAAGGCGAGCAGGCCAGAAGAAGAAGAGGTCAGTAGGTAATCCGTAGCTAGGCAGGCATGTACAATATTGTAGCCGACGGCGCAGCCGAGCGCGCAGCCGAGCAACGACAGCCACAGCCTGGCTCTTGCAGCGAGATGGCTCCAGTGACCTGTTTCTGGCTCTTGCAACAACCAAACGGGCCTGGCGGCCGTAGGGCGACGACAAAAAGAAAGGCGTCGTAATCAAGCGGTCCGCCCCGCTCGGCGGGTGGGGGTGGTGGTGCGTGGTCCGCGCAGCGGTGAGGGTGTCGTGTTGGTCGTGTCGGGGGTGGGTGGGCCTGGGCCTGGACCTAGACCTTTGCTGGTGTTGACTATTCATACCTGTTATTGTGAAGCATTCATTCATTGGGGGAAGAGGTGGGAGAGAGGTGCAAGAGGATTTGGGGGGCAGGCTGATGCGAGCGCTGCGGTGTTGGTTTGGGGGTGGTTTGGGGGATGGGACTGTGCGTGGGGGTTTGGTGATGGGCTGGGCTGGGCTGGGGTGAGAGCGCGTGGGTGGGTAGGTATGGAGGGGTGGTGGAGGGGAAGGAATGGACAAGTCCAGACCAGACCGGGCAGAAGACTCTGGGCCAGCAGCAGCGGTGGTGGTGGTCGAGTCGTCGAGGGTATGCATCACAGAGGTAAGCTTGTACAAGATTATACACAACCGCACGCACACAGCACAACAACATTATTCACAAAGCCAAGCTAACCTCACCACCCAGGCAAGTGGGGGCGTTCACTTCGCGTGTTGTTGTTGTTGTCATGGCCCAACTACGTACACCACGCCCGCACACGACCTTCTCCCCGTCACCGCCGCAAGCTTCCAGAACATGACGCAGGCAGACGCGGTGGAGCAGCAGCGAGCTAGCAGCCCTGCGCGCGTTGGCGCGTTGCGGGGCCGCGCAGCTGGCCCGTGATGGAAGCCGCTCACGAAGTGGGTGGGTGATGAAAGCGCGCGCGCCTGTGCCAAGAGAGCGATTCTTCACACCGTTGGTTTGACGAGGTAGGTTGTTCGGTGGGTATAGAGCTAGCTCGCAGGGAAGCCAGGCACTAGGCAGGGGAGTGCGAGTTTGCGGACATGGGTGCGACGGGTTGGGTTCGAGGTCGGTGGGGGCGCCGGCGTCCCCTTCGTTAGGCAATACGCACGGCGGTCCTACCACCTAACAAGGTTGTTCGATGGGTGGGTTGCTGGCCTTCTGGACGCCTTCTGGACTCCTGCTGGGGTGAGTGCTGGGTGCGAGTGGGGTTGTGGATGTTCTCTGAGGTTGCATTTTCCTATTCTCGGCTGGCCCGGGGGCGGGAATAACACGCCCGCTCTCTCTGTCTCTCTCGACCGAGCCCGCGATCACGTTGTTTGTGTGGGGTGGGGGCCAAGGGCCGTTGGGCTGATGAGAGAGATACGGTCGGTCGTGCTCCCAATGCCATCATCATCATCATCATCATCATCAGCTGCAGCCCGCCACCCGTTCGTGAATTGCGATGCCCGTCCGCTCGCTCGTGTATGTACATCGTACTGCCCGTATCGCATGTAGTTGGTGACACGCATGCATGGCTGCGGAAGAAATAACAGAGGGAAGAAAAGCCATTGGCTGCAACCCATCACAGCACGACAACGCGCCCGCCGTGCCATTCGCCAATGGCCGTCGCCAATGCCAACCAACGCCATGGGCGCGGTCGGGAATCGGGATCGATCTCGTATGGAAGCCCGTAACCGACGTTCAGCTGGGCGCAGCCAGCCGCCTTGCCTTGCCTTGCATGCCGTTGTTATTGTTGCCACCATTATTGCCGTCGAGTCGAGTGTATGTACCGTACACAAACTCTCGCACTCACTCGCACACGCGCGCACACAAACGCCAATATTGAGGTAGTCGCCAACTGCCAATGCATACGTACATCCACAGGCGATCGATTCCTGCATGCACACACGCACACATACATATGCACGCACGCATGCATGCAGCATGCAGTATGCAATTTCCGTCCCGCAAGCCCACGCCCATGACGCCGTTCCGCAGCAGCCAGCGGGCCTCCCGCGGCCTTCTCCAGCTACCCGCGCCCGCGCGCATGTGTGTGTGTGGGTGTGTCAAGGTCGGTGAGCAAACGACTCGCTGGCCAGGCAGCCCAATTTGCTGGCCAACTAATAGCCTGCCGTGCTCGCCAGTGGCCAATATTGCACAGTACAATATCGTTAGCTAGCTGGCTGGCTGGCTGGTTGGCCAATAGCCTGCGCACGCTGTACGCAGCACGCTGTATGTACGCTAAACGTTGTCCGCTAAACGCTGTACGCTGGCCTTCTCGTCAGTCGTGGAGAATCCACACTACCAGTCCACAGTCCACAGCCCACAGCCCACACACACATCCACATCCACCCGCCAGTGCCACGCCACGCACCAGCGCGTCGTCGTGGCATAGGCGGTGACGGCGACGGCGACGGGACGGGTGCAGCCGCGCGCCGTTAACGGGCGAGCAGACCCGCGGGCGCTGCCGTTGCGGCCATTGCGCTTGCCGCCGTCCGCTGTCAGGCATGACCCATGGAGGCAGAGGGAGGGTGCTTGGGTGGGAGGTCCAGGGCAAGGTCTGCCCGTGGTGCGTGGTGCGTGGTGCGTGGTGCGTAGTGTTGGTGACGTTGTCTGCGTGTGCGATCGTGGCGGCCCGTTACCGTTACCTACCTAGCCGCCGTTGTCGCTCTTGCAGTGTCGCTGTCGCCGTTGTTGGTTGCTGTCGCCGCCGCCACCGCCTCCGCCGCCGCCGCTGTCGCTGTCGCCGTCGCCGTCGCCGTCGCCGTTGCCGTTGCCACTGTTGTGCCACTGCTGTGCCACTGCTGTGCCACTGCTGCGTGCGTGATGAGTCGAGGGCACGTGGAGCGGGTGTACAGGGCGCTGTGGCGTGGCTGTGGCTGTGAGGCTGCGCCGGGTCGGTCTGCTGTGGTTCTACTCTAGACTCGAGCAGCGGCGCGGGGCGGCGCGGCGCGGAGATTTTTTTGGGCTAGGGTGGGTAGGTAGCGAGACGACGACTGCGAAGGTTGACGCGGAGCGGGATAGAGTTGCGCGCACGACGACTGACTCTGACGGACTGACGGACTGACGGCTGGCTTGGAGGTGGAAGAGTTTTCTTGTCGCTGCTACTGCTACTACTGCTGGTGTTTTCGTTGGTGTTGCTCGGTACCTATACAGCACGCCTCTTTTCCATCTACCTTATCAATTTCCTTTTCTGGACCGTCTCCATCTTCTACCGTCTGTCCAAAGTTCCCCGAAGAAAGAAGAAAAGAAAACAACGCCAAAATGGCGTCTCCCGACTACCACCGCGTCATAGCCCTTATCTCGGGCGGCAAAGACTCCCTCTTCTCCATCCTGCACTGCCTGCGCGCCGGACACGAGGTCGTCGCGCTCGCGAACATGCATCCAGCACCCGCGCCCGGCCAGGCCGCCACGGACGAGGGCCCCGACCTCGACAGCTTCATGTTCCAGACCGTGGGGCACAGCATCGTGCCGCTGTACGGGGAGGCGCTGCAGCTGCCGCTGTTCCGGCGCGCCATTGTCGGTGGCGCCGTGAATACTGATCGCGAGTACGCGGTGCCCGGGGCGCGAAAAGACGAAGGAGAAGGAGAAACGAAAGACGAGACCGAGTCCCTGACGCTGCTCCTCCGCGACGTCCTCGCCGCACACCCCACCGCCACAGCCGTCAGCACCGGCGCCATCCTCTCGACGTACCAGCGCACGCGCGTCGAGTCCGTCTGCGCGCGTCTCGGCCTCGTCTCCCTCGCGCCGCTATGGCAGTTCCCGTCGCTGCCGCCGCACCTCCCCACCGCCTTGCTCAGCGACATGCGCCGCGTGCGGCAAGACGCGCGCATCATCAAGGTCGCCAGCGCCGGTCTCGACGACTCGTTCCTCTGGGCCAACGTCGCGGATCCGCGCACCGTGGCCCGGGTTGGCCGCGCCCTGGCTAGGTTTGGCGATGTTGCGGACGGGGCGGCGCTGGGCGAGGGGGGCGAGTTCGAGACGTGCGCGGTGGATGGGCCGGCGGACGTGTGGTGCGGGGGGCGGATTGATGTGAGTGTTGCGGATGAGGGCGTGTTGGGCGAGGGCGGGAGTGCCGCGGTGCGCTTTCTAGGCGCGAAAGTGGTGGCGCGGGCGGAGGGCGAGGAGGCGACGGGCAAGCTGGCGGACCTGCGGGTGCCGGATCTGCTGGACGCAGAATTTGAGACGCTGTTGCAGGAGCTGCTTGCTTTGCCTGAGGCAGAGGCAGCGACAGCGACAGCGACAGCGACAGAGGCAGCGGAGGACGAAACTACATCACCCCCCTCCGCAGCGATGCAGACACTAAACCTAACCAACCCCCTGGACGCCCTCTTCCGCGCCCACTCCTCCCCCGCCCACCACTCCGACCCCTCGCGCCTCTCCATCTCCGGCTCCACGCTGCACATCACGAACCTGACGGCGCCAGCCTACGACACACCAGCACAGCAACTAGCATCGCTAACGCGGCGGCTCAGCGCGCTGCTCGACGCGTTCGGCCTCGCGCCCACCGCCCTCGCGCACTGCACGCTCCTCCTGCGCCGCATGGCCGACTTCGCGCCCTGCAACGCCGTCTACGCGCAGATGTTCGCCGAGCCCCTGCCCCCGAGCCGCGTCACTGTCGCGTGTGGCGACGCGCTGCCGGAAGGCGTCGACGTCGTGCTGAGCGCTGTTGCGGTGCTGGAGGAAGAAGAAGACGAGCACACGGCCGCAAAGAGGAAGAAGCAGGGCCTCCACGTCCAAAGCCGCAGCTACTGGGCCCCCGCAAACATAGGCCCGTACTCGCAAGCCATCAGCGTGCCCACCAGTACCAGCACCACCACATCAATAACATACACAGCCGGCCAAATCCCCCTCCTCCCTTGGACCATGACCCTGCCTTCTTCATCCTTCGCCCTCTCCACCACCCTCGCCCTCCAACACCTCACGCGCATCGCCCGCGCCACAAACACGTCCCTCTTCCCGTACGGCGTCGCGTTCATCACGGCCGCGTCCCCCGCCCAAGCAGCCACCCGCGCGCGCATCGCCCGCGCCGCTTGGCGCCGCTTGCACGCGGGCGCGTGGGCGCGCTGTGTGGCTGAGACTGCGGCGGCGGAGGAGGATGCGGCGGACGTCGATGTCTGGGATTTACGGAACAGAGGGTGGGGCGCGGGTGCGCTTGGGGGAGGGGCGGCGGAGAGGGAGAAGGATCCTAGGGCCAGGGTGCCGGACTGGGGGCGTGTGCGTGTGGGTAGGGGCGGGGGTGGTGAGGGGGCAGGTGAAGGTGAAGGAGTGGGAGAAGCCACCCCGCCCCTGCCGCCCTGCATAATTGTGCAAGTAGCGACCCTGCCCCGCGACGCGGACATCGAGTGGTCGGCCCCAGGCCTCAGTTTAGGGGCCGCAGGCGCAGACGCAGACGCGGGCGCGGGCGTTGTCAGCATTTCTTCTAAGCGCCAACACGGCCCCGGGGCCGACGAAGCAGCTGCCGTCCATCATGTCCACAGCACCTCTGCCCCCGGCGCGAGGTTCGCGGCTCTGGGCTTATCGCATGCAAGGGATCTGGGGGCGCTGGTGGAGGGCGCGTTGAGGTTGGGTTTAGGGTTGGGGCAAGCTGACGGTGGTTCTTCTGGCCCCGACGTCAAGGAGGGTGCTGATGGGGAGGGCGCTGCTACTGCTGCCGCTGATGCAGATAACGAAGACGACGAGCTGACGGCCCCGCAAACAACGCTCTACGTCTCGGCCTCGGCTTCTGCTTCTGCTTCCTTCGCGGCAGGGAGAGAGACAGAATCGCTGCTGGCCAAGTGGCGGCCGGCGCTGGTGCCGTGTTTGCGGGTGTGGGGGCCTGAGGGGACTGAGGTGGGGGCTGCGGTTGTGGGGGTGAGGGTTGGTGGGTGTTGAGGTGGGTGGGCGTTTGTAGATGCTGTGATAAGGTGGGAGTGGGAGGGGAGGGCAGAGGATGGGGTTACGTGTGGATGTACATGTGCTTGTGCTTGTGTATGGGCGTGGGTGAGGTGCGGGCATTGGCGGTGCGGTGGTAGCGTTGTGGAAGCGCTGGGTTGGTTGTTTTTTGTTTGCTTGTTTGTTTGTTTTCTGGGTGCTGGGATGGATTGAGATGGGCGCATAAATCGGTGGATGAACATGAACGGCGGGCGACAGTGTTGAGGTGGAGTGGGCGGTCAGCTACTCCTCTGTACCTAGTAAAAAAGTGAACACCTAGGGAAACATCGTCACCGAACTGCATCTCCAACCGCAACCACACTCGCAGCCGCAGCCACCCTCTCCCCACACGCGAAACAGCCACCGACCTCAAGCTTGCGCCACCGCGATCGTGGCGGCGGGGTCGCGCGATTAGCCAAAGCTTGGCAATCTTGTGCCGAGTATATAAGCGCAAATCGCGAAATATCCCGCTAACAAAAGTCCTGTGACGCAGTGGCTAGCGTGTCGTTCTTATATTCATTCCTAGGAATGGGTATGGCCCACTGAGGTTATGCGAAAGTCGAGGGTTCGACCCCCTCCAGGACTAGGACTTTACTTTTGCTTTTTTTTTTCGCTTTTTTTTGTTTTCATGGTTTTGGTCAAATGCTGCTTTGCACTGGTTAAAGTATGTTTTTGTGTGTGCGAGCGCTGTTGAGATACTCCTTGTAGGCCGAAAAGGTATATTTTATATGTTTTTACTAGGGGCTTGACTATAGGCCCGATAGCATTGCTTGCTGGCTGTTTAAAATGCTCTCTAACTCTCGCGCTTCGATTCTGTTTATAGTAAAATTTTGCTTACTTTATACTAATAAATGCTTTGCTGTGCGCGAAGGTTTATTACGTACCGTATCTTCTTATTTATACCGAGGATATAGATAATCATTTAGAGAAGGAATATTCTATGAGAACTGCTTGTATGCTTAGCCGTCTTGGTAGGCGATAGATCTCGGGTAAGGTAGCGGACGGTATAAGCCTTTCGTAACGGATGCGTGTAGCTGTATACAAACTCTAGATCTATGTAAGAAGTGATTTATAAGGAGCTTTCTAAACTACTTACAGGAGCATAGACGCGTAATTGTAGTGTCTTCATAGTACCTACATTCAGTGCGACTTGGCATGCTTTCGCTTCCACTATGCGATGTGTCGGTTACTATAGGGATATAAGCAACGGTATCTACTCCTCTGACAGTAATACATAGGTGCTAACAGTAGACACTGGTTGCATAATGCACGCCAAAAGTGCCGCGCGAGCGAGCTTGACACCCAACCGATTCAAACGCTCGCTCATTATACTGTGACGCATTGAGTTAACTACTGGGCGAAAGTCATTCATTGCCTCGTTGACTGGCGGACGGACAGGAAAGAAAACAAAATGAATTGAAAGAAAAAGCAAACGGTTCCAACCTCAGCAGAAAGTCAGGACACTTGTGAACTGGCCTAGCATACAAATGTGCTAGACGGGAAACCCAGCAGATTCGAACGGCCGCTCTTTACGATGCGGTGCGTTGGTTAACAACTGGGCCAAGCGGCCTGACTTGGGAATTAGAGTGGCGGAAGTGATATGTGTAGGTGGGGTGGGGTGTTAATGAGATTGCGCTTACTTAGTCGGGCATGTGTTACCCTGGGTGTGTGAAAGTGGAAACAACTGGTGGCATCGCACGCCTTCTTTTTGTTTCTAGGCGATAGCGCCTTCCACGTCCACCCTGCCCAAGGCAGTTCCGATCCTTTCTTCCTCCTCTCGCTCTTTCAACCTCACACTGTTCTCTCCTGTCACCACCACCCATTGCAAAACAACAACCGCATGTACCGCCCCGATGGAGCTCGGTTGGGCATTCAAGTCGCTGCGCTACAAGCTCCACCCGGATCTGCTTGAAAGTGTCGACAGGCTGGGGGTGAAGAACATGACCGCTGTCCAGCAGAAGATGCTCACCATGCCGACCTACACGGAGGACTGTCTTGTCAACACCGCAACTACCCGTGGCAGGGCCGCTGCCTACCTGCTCCCGGCGCTTCACACGCTTCTCGAGCGCAGGTCTGGCAGCGTGCCCCAGATCGAGATTGTGGTGCTGGCCTCCTCCGACCTTCGTGCCATGCACATTGAGGACATATGCAACTACCTCACCAGCGCCTGCAGGCAAAAGGTTACATGCTACCGAGTCGACAATCACGATAAATCTGGCATCCAGGCCAAGTTTGAGCAGGCCGGTGAAGCTGCCGACGTGGTGGTAGCGACTCCTGCTGGACTTCACGCTCTGTTCAGTGGACGCACCACAGCTCGCGTGCACTTCACCGGCCTACGCACGCTCATCCTTGAAGACATTGATGAGATGGTGATTGCGGGGATGACAGCCACAGTCGCTGACATTTTGCACGCGCTTCCCCCGAAATTCCTCGCCGGTTGGCAGACCATATGCTTGAGTAAGAGGATTGAACCGAGCTTGGAGGCATTTCTCGATCTCGTTCTCGCAAGGGAATGCCTCTGTCTTTCCCTCAGACCAGAAGACGAACCCTACATCAAGCAGCAATCTGTTCTGCTTAGACTGCCCGTCCAGACGAGACCTGTAATCCCATGCAGTCAGCCTCAGCCCATGGCTCTGGCAACTCTTGACCAGCCTCAGCCTATGGCACCGGGAACCCACAACAATCAGCAACTAGTTCGTAGCCAAATGTTCTCTCTCACAGAAAACCTGTCTGCGCAACAGGAGCCCGCAAACCCCGGCCTGGACACTGCTACCACTTCCGTCTGGCGGCCACTTGTGCAGACGTTTTCTGTGCTTGAGGACGTCGAGCTTGACGAGCCTAAGGTGAAGGCCATAGAAGAAGTCCTCGAGACGGTTCCAGCCGCAAGGGAGGACTGGGACCTTTTGCGCAGGCTGGTGAAGATAGCATCGTTGACTGAAATCCCGCACTTCAACATCACGGTGCCATACGTAGGCGACATGTTTGCTGCCCTCCGCAGTCTGATCACTGTGGAGAGCGAACGGGTTGGCAGAACCACCTTCAAGGCCCTCGTGATCAGCAGCATCACACCTCTCCTGTGGCACCTATTCTCAGGTCCTGAGAACGGAATGGGCACCAGGCTGGTTCAAGATCTTCCAATTTATCGGATCCACCCAGAGATGACGAAAGCTGCACGCGATGCCATGCGAAGGGGCTTTAGCGCTTGCAAGAAAGGCCTGCTCTTCGCAACAGATGTCCCGGAGGTGAGATACGTCGCGCTTGGGGTTCGGATCATTCTGCCATCAAGCAGGCAGCCGTACGCGCACATGGAGAGCATCGCAGGGCCCAACGTCAAGGCAGGCAAAGTTGTTCTCTTGACAGCGAGAACAAGCCGCGAGCCGAGCGGACGGGCCCAGCTGGAGCCGTCCTACAAAGAGTATCCGTAAGTGACGTGGCCAGCTCGTGTGATGTGTACAGAGTTTCTACTAAGACGTTGGTTTTGTCAGGCTCGCGCTGCTGGAGCGGCACATGCAGGAGTCGCGCCAGCTCCTGAACGACCGCTCGAAGAAACACCAGCAGGCTGTCAGGGACCAAGCTAGAGAGTTCTTGCTGAAGGAGACGAGAGCCCAGGTCATGAGCCTGCCGTGGGCGCGGTCGGTGAAGAGGAAGTGAGGTTCGCTCAAGGTGACTTTACGGCGAGTGCGCGCATGTAGTACCTTTACCTAGTTTCTACCTTTGTACCACTACGCGCTGGAGTAGTCGTAATCTCAGTATGAGGTAGTTGGAATATGCTAGGCTGATAGGTAGGTAGCCAAGTAGGTAATAGGATGAAGTTAAGCTTAATCGTCGCAAGATCGGTTGATACGTCCAATCTCCTATAGGTGGCGCGCGTTCGTGGGTAAGTAGAGCCAGGAGGAAGAGGCAATACAATACAAATACAATACAATACCTAGGTTTATTATATAGGTAGGTAGGCAGACAGGAAGTAGAGGGACTCTACAGCTCGTCCCTCTCCCTCCGCTGTTGCTTCTGCTCCTGCTGCTGCTGCCGCTGTTGCTCGTACCTCGCCCCCTCCACATCCTCCTCCCACATTCGCTTCTTCGCATTCCGCGGCTTGTCCGACTTGGACAGGGGCACGCCGTCGCCCCTCGTCTGCGCGTCTTCTCCCCTTTCCCTTTCCACTCCATCTATCGCCACCGCCTCCTCTTCCACAACTCCCTCCACCTCCCCCTTGTGCGCTTCCTGCGCGCGTTGCTGGTCTTGCTCGGCCATCTGTCCGACTTGCTGGCTTAGACTGGCGGTGGGGCTGGGGTCGTCGCCTTCGATAGAGCTTTGCTGTTGTTGGCTAGCGGTGCTGCTACTGCTGCTGCTTGATGTGATGAGGTGACTTGTTGGGGACTGTGTTGCTGCGAGGGAGGGAACTGATAGGGAGGCACCGCCGGCACTGCCAGCACCGCCAGACAGGCCTATAGCCGCAAGAACGGCGAAAAGCGCCCTATAAGCGAGTTTGAGGGGCAGCCAGAGGAACCACCACAGCGGGCCGTAGAGGAAGCGCCGGTACAGCAGCCAGGCGATGGTGGTGAGGAGGATGTAGAACGTCGTCTCAAGATACCAGGTATCGCTCTTCTGGGACCTAAGCAGCGAGGAAAGCAGGGTTTTTGAGCTGGCGAGCAGTGTGTTGAGGTCGGTGTAGCGCTCGCCGAGGTCCGCGAGCGCGGCCGTCGACTGGTCGAGGGTTTCTTGGGCGAAGCGCGAGCGCGACAGCTCGCTCGTCATGAGCTGGTGCGTTCGGCGCAGCGCGAGCGTCACGTCGCTGGAGGCTTGGCCGACGATCTCGTCTTGTGTTAGCTCTTTGTCTTGGCGGCGGCGTGCGCGGCTGCTGCTCGTCGGCGTGCTGTTGCCTTCTTGGATGCCGGCGAAGAGGAGTTCGCGCTCCTTCTGCTTGGCGGCTTCGGCGTTCTTTTTCGCGGAGAGTTGGGCGCGGCGGAAATGGCTGCGTGCGCTGCAGGGGCGAGACAGAGTGCTTGTCAGTTTTTGCGTTATGAGCTAGAGGGACGGAATTTGGCCAAACGCACTGCTTTAGGTCTTCCCCTAGGCGCGCAATCTGTATGTTCAGCCGGCTCTTCTCGCGCTCGCGCTCGCTGTTGTCCTTTCGCTTCACGCTCGAAGCCGTGAGCTCCTCGACTTCCTGGCGCAGAAACTCGAGCTCCTCATCCTGCTGCTTCAGGCCCTCGTGGATCTCTGAGCCGAGCTCCACTCGGACGTCCCCCTCGTCTTGGGCGTCGAGCGGCGTGGAGCCTGGCTGGAACTGGAGCTTCGCGAGCCGCTGGATGAGCTGCACCGTCTGCTTGTTGGCGTCGGAAAGCTGCGTCAGGCGCGTGGAAAGGGCTTGCGTCGTTATCATTTTGTCGAGAGCAGGGCGCGCGGATGCGCACTTGGATGGGTGTGGTGTTGTATGGCCAGGTCCGGTATTTCAGGCGCGCGATGTTAGGTGGGGTTTAGTATCCAATGCCCTAGTCGCGTGTTAGTTGTGAAGAGAGAGTCCTGGAGTCGGGGGGAGGCTGCATACCTTGGAAGAGTGGACGGCGGAGGTGTGAGGTTTGGCCGCGGGCGTGACGAACTTCTGGAGCTGCCAGCGTGCCCGCAATTGCGCGGGGCGGAAAGCCCGACGATCGATCTGCATCCATAGCAGGCACCCAAAGACTCACCACCAACTTTCGCGACTTGCAATCTTTCTGCTTCTCCAGCTCCTCCCTCAGTAAATCTGCCATTCTTCTGCGACGGGTTCGCGCTCTTCTGACCCCTCCTACCCACCCCCGCCTGTACTCTCAACACCAATCGTAGCCGCGCCGCGCAGGCGAGGACCCTTTGCAAGATGCTCAAGATTTGGTCTATGGTATGCCGCTCCTGAGCTTGTGGTACGCGGCACGCACCATGCTTTCGTACCATATGCGACATGCTTCCGTCATGGATCAGCGCTGACTGTCGGAAACAGAAGCAGAAGCAGCAGCAGGAGGAGAATGCCGCTGCAGGCCAGAAGAAGAAGAAGGTGACGGCTGCGCAGCTGCGTGTACAGAAAGGTACGTCTTGAGCATCCGACAGCTCCGCACAACGTTTTGAATGCGCGGCCATGTAGCTAACCTTTAGCTCCGTCTATCAGATCTCTCCGAGCTGTCACTCGGCTCCACGATGAAGACCGAATTCCCAAACGCCGACGACATTCTCAACTTCATCCTTACTATCGAGCCGGACGAGGGCATGTACAAAGGCGGCCTTTTCACCTTCAACTTTGCGATCAACCAGAACTTCCCCCACGACCCGCCCAAGGTCAAGTGCACGCAGAAGATCTACCACCCGAACATCGACCTGGAAGGCAACGTCTGCCTAAACATTCTGAGGGAGGATTGGAAGCCTGTTCTGAACCTGAACGCGGTCATTGTCGGTCTACAGGTGCGTCGGGTGGCGCTCATGTGAGAAGTGATATTCTGTTAACTAACGTATAACAGTTCCTCTTCCTCGAGCCAAACGCGTCGGATCCGCTCAACAAGGAGGCTGCGGAGGACCTGAAGGCCAACCGCGAGGGCTTTAAGCGCAACGTCCGCAACTCGATGGCCGGAGGTGCCGTGCGCGGCCAGACGTTCGATTGCGTCCAGAAATGATAATGGCACTTGGAGAAGCGGTCGCAGATAGCGAGCATTGGGACAAGGCGTACTTGGAGCTGGCTGGCGTCACGGCATGGGAAGGCGGATAGGTTGCGGGGATTTGTTGCGGCCTGATGGGCCGTTGGATCAAGTTTCGAGTTCTAGAGCAGACTGCCGCAGACCAGCAAATGTACCTTTCAATATACCGTAACCAATGGCGGGGCATCCTACTCTACATGTCCTTGATTCAAGTTGCTGGACAGGCTGCCGGCCGCTGACTCGACGAGCTTGAACGCTAGCCCGCATCAGGCAAGGCGTCTAGTGAACATCTCCAAAAGTTCTCGACCCGCGGCGAAAGTCTACACCTCGGACGAGCAACCCACCATGGTACGCTGCCCCTCGAGCGCTTCTCGCTCTCTCAACTAACAGACATGCTGCCAGAAAATCAAAACCCTCTCCCGTTCTACCAGCGACTACCTGGCGCCCGGCACCAATGTCGCCCGCGCGCCCAGGAACCTGGACCCGGCCATGCACCCGTTCGAACGGGCGCGTGAATACACGCGCGCGCTGACGGCGACCAAGATGGAGCGCATGTTTGCGCAGCCGTTCATCGGCCAGCTGGGCAAGGGCCACGTCGACGGCGTATACTCGATCGCCAAGGACCCAGAGTCGCTCGAGCACTTTGCAAGCGGCAGCGGCGACGGCATCGTCAAAGTGTGGGACCTGACGAGCCACGAGGAGCTTTGGCACGCGCAGGCCCACGAAAACATGGTCCGCGGCATGACGTGGAGCAGGGACCGCAAGCTGCTGAGCTGCGGCGCGGACAAGACGGTCAAGATGTACGATCCGTATAACACGCCTGCCGCCAGTGCGCCCGTAGCCACTTGGCTGGGGAACAACGCTTTCACGGGCATGTCGCACCACCGCTCCAACCCGGCCATTGCCGTGTCTTCGTCCAGCCAGATTTCCGTCTACGACACGTCGAGGCCCATGTCCAACCCCACGCAGACGCTCGCCTGGCCCACGGCCATTGACACAATCAGCACCGTAGCATTCAACCAGACAGAGACGTCGATCCTCGCATCGGCTGCTTCGGACCGCAGCATCGTGCTGTACGACCTACGCACGTCGTCGCCGCTCTCGCGCAACGTACTGACGCTCGCCTCCAACGCCATCGCCTGGAACCCCATGGAAGCATTCAACTTCGCCGTCGGCAACGAAGACCACAATATCTACATCTTCGACATGCGCAACATGAAGCGCGCGCTCAACGTCCTGAAAGACCACGTCGCGGCAGTCATGGACGTGGACTGGTCTCCGACGGGCGAAGAGCTGGTCTCGGCATCCTACGACCGCTCCATCCGGCTCTGGCAGCGCGGCGCGGGCCACAGCCGCGACATCTACCACACGAAGCGGATGCAGCGCGTGTTCAGCTGCGCGTGGACGCCCGACAACAACTACGTGCTCTCTGGGTCCGACGACGGCAACGTGCGGCTGTGGCGCGCCAAGGCGTCGAGCCGGCAGGGCGTCAAGTCGGCGCGCGAGCGGCAGAAGCTCGAGTACGACGACGCGCTCAAGGACCGCTACAAGCACATGCCCGAGATCCGCCGCATTGCGCGGCACCGGCACGTGCCGAAGCAGGTCAAGAAGGCGGGCGAGATCAAGTCGGAGGAGCTCAAGGCGATTAAGCGGCGCGAGGAGAATGAGCGCAGGCATACGCGCAAGGGCGAGACGCGTAGGCGGAGCGAGCGCGAGAAGATGGTGCTTGCGAACCAGGAGTGAGTGAGTGCAGAGGGAAAAGGAGTTTTTGTGCGTTGGATTTGTCTGGCTTGATTGCACAGCGATGGCGTTCTGGCGCGACGGGAAGAGGGGGGCTGGTGGGACGGTATCAGATAGGAAAAGTCAATGGACAAACGAAACCAGGAACGGGCTTCAGTTGGATTCGTGTCCTCGATGCTTTGTATTTGGCTGCTGGGCGTTAGCAGCTTTTGCTGGCCTGGAATGTACGAGGGCAAGTTCACTGCCATGTCAGAACTACGAAATTTCACTAGGGAGGCGAGTGAAGCAAGCAAGCAAGCAAGCAAGCAAGCAAGCAGCAGCCACCGAACCCGTCCATCTGTCCATCTGTCCATCTGTCCATTCGTTCGTTCGTCTGTCGTATCGTACCTATCGAATACAGCACCGCCTATCCACCTCAAGCACTCAGTCACTCCCCCCCATCACTCCCCCCCTCATCATCCATAGCCTCATCCTCATCATCCGCAACCACGTCATCTTCATCTTCATCCCCATCTCCCACCCCTCCCATACCCACACCCATACCCATATCCTCATCGCCCTCCCCCTCAATCTCGACCTCATCGTCGTCCCTATCATCAACCTCGACCTCGTCCTCATCTGCCGCCGACGCCGACGGCCGTGGAGGAAGCGACGCTCTGCCCACACCCACACCAACACCGCCACCGACACCGCCACCGAGCCCCATGCCCACGCCCTCAGGCTCGACGCTCGCCGCGCTCGCCGCACTCGCCGCGCTGGGCGTGTTCAGCCGCGACGCCGTCTGCTGCGCGTGTCCAAGCCCCAGTCCCAGCCCAAGCCCATGCCCATGCGCGTGCCCACCCTGCTGCTGCTGCTGCTGCGGCGCGTACTCCCTCCTGCCCGGCTTTTCCGCCTCGCCCGCACCAGCAGCGTAATGCGCCGCCAGCGCCTCCTGCGCGGTCCTGGCCCTGGGGCGACGGCCTCTCCCTCCACTACTACCACCACCACCTAAAACGCCCACGCCGGCAACGACGCCCTTTCGGCGCAGCTCCTCGGAGCCCGCGTGCACGCCGGCGGCCGCCGCCGCCGCTGTCCCCGCGTCTTCGCCCACCCACACCAGATCCTGCGCGCCGCTCGGGGTGCCCAGGGGATTATTGCCGGGAGCGGCGGCGCCGGCGCCGCGCTCGCGCCTGGCTCTGCGCCTCGACGACGACGACGACGACGGCTCAGGGGGCGGGAGCGGCTGGCCGCCGGGGCCGAAAGCGACGGCGCCATCAGCCATGTCGCCCACGCCACTACCTCCCTCCCAGCGCTCCATTCTTCGCCCTGTCCGCCGGAACACCTGCGCCCAGTGCGCCATCTCCTCGCCGCAGTCTTCCCCTTCTAGCCGGCCCGCCAAGGGCGTCAACCCCGCTAGCCTTGTCGCCTCTAGCCGAGCCACAGCTGCTGCTGCTGCCGCTCCCGCCCGCATCGGGCTCTCCGACCCTCCGAGGCTGGTCTCGGCCGCTGAGAGCGCGGCATGGTACTCCTCTTCGGAGTCGTACCCGTCGCCCATGAGCTTGAGACGCTTCCACGCACGGGCGAGGGCGCCCTCGCGCTGGCGCTTGCGGCTCGCCGCCTTGTGCGCGGTGCGCAGCTGCCGGTCCAGGATGTGGTCGACTTGCTGCTTGCGGTAGCGCTCCACGGCCACTTGGTGCGCCGTGGGAGGCCGCTTGCGGTTCGCGCTGGGATCCGCGCCGTTGAGCGGGAGGTAGAAGCCGTGTGGGCCGCTGGAGATGGGAACGGCTGGCGAGTCTTGCGCCGCCTTGAAGGGGTGCCGTGCTGTGCTGCCGCCGGCTGTCGACGGCGTGCCCTTGTTGCGCGGGCCCCAGTTGCCACGACCTGGGCCTCTCGGTGCCGACTGCGGTGTCGAAGGAGAGTCGTCGTTGAGAAGGTTGTTGATGCGCATGTTGGGGGTTATGCGTGGCGGGAAGGGCCCGCCGGCGACGCTGGGCGGGCTAGCAGAGCGAGTGCGGTCGGTGTCGGAGCCATAGTCTGCTTGAAGGGCCTTCAAAGGCGCCTTGCCGCGCCCGCTCGCCCTGAAGGAGCCCGGCGCGGGCGAGCCGTGATCGCGTCCGGGCGTCATGGAACCATCATCTGACGCGACGGAGAAGACTGGGTTGTTGTTGAAACCCTTCTTGAGCCCGCGCTTGGGGCCCGTCACGACGGGAGCCATGTCCGTAGCGAGAATTGCTATTCTCTCCTTGCGCTTTTCCTCTCCAAACTGCTTCTCTTCCTCAGTGTCAACGTTTTCGAAAGCGGCTTCTTCTTCGGTGAGGTGCTTGAATGGTGGTGTCTTGATCGGCAGGCCTTGAGTGGGGTCGCCCGCGAGACCCGGCTGGCCGGGTCCGAACGGGTTATTCATGGCGTCGTGTTCTGAGAAATCACTCTCCAAGTACCACCACATCAACCAGAGAAATGCCTTGGCTCTGCTGTCGGAGCTCAGTGCGCTGCGCATGACCAGGTCGAAAAAGTCGCGCGGAGGGAAGAAGTGCAGCTCCGATATCTTTGGCGCGTATTGCGCGAGGACGAAGATAAGGTTGACCGGGTTTGTACGCGGCACAGAAGCGGCCCTAATCTCTTCGATTGTGCTTGGCTGTTGCGTGTCTTCGGTGGCGCCCTTCAGAATCGACTTGAGCCGCGGCGCATCCTGCAATTGTTTGTACGCGTTCGGATCCTGGTGAGCCTGCAGCGACGGGATCGAGTGGTATGTCCGCAGCTGGGCGCGCATCTCTGGGAAAACTGCCATGAGTTAGCGCGCTCCATGTGCGCTTCGCACGCGCGCACTTACAGTTGAGGGTCGTGTTCATCCTGCCGACATTGACCAGCAGGCACACCATGGCCATGTTGATGGCAGCCGCCCGCTCGGTCAGCAGCTTGTCCTTCAGAATCTTGCTGCACTTGCTGCTCTTGGCCATGGCGTCGAGGTAAATGTCGGCAAACGTGTGGCCACCGGTGCCGTCCGAGACCTTGTGGAAGACACGCGTCTGGTCATCAAAGACGCATCGCAGAAAGTCGTACTGGATGTCCTTCCTCCACAGAGGCACGCCGTCCTCTTTCTTAAGATGACGTATCTTGTTGCCCGAATAGACGGACGAGACGCTGCCGTTGGCATTGCGCCGGGTTGTGGTGGTCGTCGACGTGTACATGGGCTCGTCGGGGTTGTGCGCCTTTGACTTGGTCGACGGGCGCTCGTCCTGGGTATCATTATCGTCGGTCGGTGGGGCGGCGGTGGTGCCAGCTTCGGACTTGACGGGCGGCGTGGGCGTGTCGTGCATGTCTGCGGCGGGCTCGAAGGACAGGACGTGGCGGAGGCTGTTTCTGGGGTCGGGCTCCTCAGACCTCGGGGCAGACGAGGGTGGTGGTTGTGACATGACGGCGAGCGAGCTTCCCTGAGCTCCCTCCTTGGTTCGGTAAAGTTGACGGTTTGGGCGTGGTCGTAGGGATCAGTCGTACAAATCACGAGATCATGGCGGGTTGAGGAATGAGCGCGATGGAGGACACAGCCCAGGCGACCTGGGAATGGACAGAAGGATTGCAGGGCGGAATCACACTTGCGGCGACCGTTTACCTTTCGAGCTTCCATGGTCCAGAGCTGCCCCGGATTATTGTTTCCCCGCATCGTTGCTTGCCCGATTCGGCCAGTCAATCAGTCGCTTTGCATTTGGAATCACTAGGTAAGCCTCCGTATTATGCCCCAGTGCATCAATCAATCCTCCCGCAACGCCAGACAACATAACACCCAATCATGCACCCGCTTTCCTGCATTGAACGCCTACAATACTCTGAACATGGTAATATCATGAGCTTGACGTCTCGCCCTGATCACTCGGTTGCGCCGGCTTGTCGGCCGCCTCGTCCTTCTTCTCGCCCGTCGGCTCGGCTGCTGTTGCTGCTGCTGCTGCTGCTGTCGCCGCCGCCTCGGCCGTAGGTTCCTCAGTGGCTTCAACAGGCTCAGCGGTTTCAGTCGTACTTTCGGCCGCTGTCGCCGTCGACGTAGATGCCGCCTCCGCATTCTCCGGCTCCGGGCTCTTCGGTGGCGTCACGGCGTTTCTGGTGCCAGGCAGAGGCTCTTCCGGCCGCGCATGCTCCAGCACCACAGCCGAAGTCTCGCTCGGACGGACCAAAACGCTGCCGCTGTCCGGCCCGTTGTTCGTGCCGCTCTGTTGCGTTTGCATCTGCGCCGGTAGCTCCTTGACATCATCCGCGGTCGGGGATTGGTGCTCCGCATCTCCCATTTCCTCGTCTTCGTCATCATCTTGGTCGGCCTTTGGAGCGGGCACGTGATGGTCCCTCTCGTCTTCGGCTTCGCTGTCGTAAAATTCGTTTTCGCGGTCAATCTGGATATTCTGCTGGAGGTCGGTCACGCGGGTGTCCATGTTTTCGTCCGCGTCAAGATCAGCGAGGATTTCGTCTTCCTCTTCGGTGGCGACTATGCTTTGACGCGGAACGTCTTGCATCTGAACCGAGGGCGCAAACGGCAGCGAACGTAAACGTTCCGCAATGGTCGTTCGTATTCTATCCAGATATTCCGGGGAGTTGTCGTTTGGCGCATTCGAGCGGGGCACATCCAGTAAATACTCAGGGGTATAGTACTGTCTTCGGTTAGCGTTCATGTGCATAGTTGATTAGAGTCCCATACCTCATAGTAGTCGCTGAAAGGTAAAATCTTGCTAACGGGCTCTCCGACCGCTTGTGAGGTCTCGAATGCCCAAGTGCGAGCCACATTGCGAATGCTGTACCCGCCTCCTCCCAGTACCATCATAGGGAGGCCGAATTTTTTAACAAACTTGATGCAGTTGGCGTGGCCTTCCATGCTCAGGTTGAAGCTGCCCAGACGGTCGCCGGAAAGACTGTCCGCACCACACTGGAGGACGACAGCTTCAGGCCTGAAGCAAGCCATAATGTCTGTGATGACGGCTTCGAAGATGCTCCTATAGGCCTCATCATTGATTCCGTCCCTCAGTGGCACATTGACCGCGTATTTCTTGCCCTTTCCAATTCCAATGTCTGAAAGGTGACCTGTTCCGGGATAGAACTCACCAAATTTATGGAAGGAACAGGTCATGACGCGGTCCGTAGTGTAAAATGCCTCCTCAACGCCATCTCCATGATGGATATCAATGTCGATGTAGAGAACGCGCTGGTATACCCGGAGAAGTTCGAGGATCGCAAGAACAATGTCTGCAAACATTAGCGGTCCATACCAGCCAAGAAACAATGTCGAAGCATGCCACACCATTCACGTAACAGAATCCGCCTGCTTGTCCCTTTTTCGCGTGATGCAGACCACCTGCCCAGTTGACCGCTATATCACACCTTCCGCGGTTAAGGCGCGCAGCTCCCTCCATCGATCCGCCAGCACTGATTGTGCAAAACTCGAAGAGGCCATCAAAGACTGGGCAATCTCCGCTGATGTCGTACTTGAGCGCTTCTTGCTGGCAGAAGCCAATGGTGTCGGGTGTGATGCGCTGAAGGAACTCGATATATTCATCTGTGTGGAATTGTGTCATCTCGAGAGCGGTGGCCGGCTTTGCGCGCTGCGGTAGAGCTCCATTAGCAGTTGCGCAAAGAGATGGATGCAAGGTAGTCTGGGGGGCATACATAAACTTCCATCTTGCGATATAAACCGTAAGACATGACAAGGTCATGGGTCATCCTAATACGGAAGGGCTTCATGCAATGGCCCGGCTCATAGTCGTAGCAGCCTATGTCGGGATCGTACATGTACGCAACCTTCACTTTTCTCCCGGATTCCGTCATGGTTGCGCGTCGGAGAGAACTTCAATGAGAACCACAGGCCAAAGGTCTAGAGCGTCTAAGCTTGGCTTTATAGCAGCCGTGGACAGCGGAAAGTACAGGGATGGCGGAAGAGCAGCCAGCTAGCGGGTTGGTGAAATGGAAGGTCGGTTGGTAGCTGTAGGTAGAGAACCTTAGTGCGGCGGAAGCTTTCCGCGTGGGGAGAGCTCTGGAGATGCAGGGTCGAGTTGATGTATGATGACTCGGCTGCTTGCAGCAGGGAAAGGGAAACCAGAGTGCGGCCCGCGCAATTGAAAATGGCCA
This sequence comes from Aplosporella prunicola CBS 121167, assembly GCF_010093885.1. Classification (NCBI taxonomy): domain Eukaryota; kingdom Fungi; phylum Ascomycota; class Dothideomycetes; order Botryosphaeriales; family Aplosporellaceae; genus Aplosporella; species Aplosporella prunicola. The sequence goes on from NW_022983541.1 coordinate 726,813, forward strand.
CAAGCTTGTCACTGTGAGAAGGTTTGGTCAGAGAGGGCACGGAGGATGAATTCGGTATGACGAGCGAGTCAGCCTCTCGACACTCGGCAGGCCGCCAGTCGGCGTGGCACAATCGCCGAATATTCGGATAGATCCCGGCACACTTGCGTAAGGAGCAGGGAAGACAAGGCAACATGCATCTGGTGATGAAACGGGCTGCAGGCCGGCATTCTTTCGTCGCAACAAATATTCTCGCAATGCTGTTCACATCAAGCTACCGACCCATCTATCGCCATGCCAAACGCCAAACCAAAGGGATATCATGACCATCGTATGCACATCCAACAGCAGTCCATCTCTCACGACGACACCGCATGCGCAAAAACCTTCGCCGCCAGATCCGTCAACAGCTTCGCCTTGTCGCCCTGCGGGAGTTCCTGGAAGACGGCATAGACGCTCTTGCCCCTCGTGTCGCGCACGGCGCCCAGCCGGTTTCCAGCCACCATGCCCGCAACGGCACCCGGGAAATTGGCGATGATAAAGCCCATTGCGCCGCCGCTGAGTCCGCCGACAAAGCTCCAGAACTTTCCTGTGGGCTGCGCTTCTTGACCCTCAGCCATGCCCTCCTCGCGCAGCATCTCCTCGAAGACACTGCCAAACTGCTCACTGTTGAACCGCTCGCGTTCGTTGTTTTGCGTTGCGCCGCCATCATTCGCTCCAAACCCGAATGCGGACCACGGGAACCCGCTTGGGAAACTCCATCCTCCTCCGCCGGTCTGTTGCTGCTGTTGCTGCTGCTGGTTGTCGGTAGGGATTTCTTCCTCGGGATCATCGAACCCGCCGGTCCAGTTATTGAAAGACCGCGCCGAGTCGTAGTCGCGCCGACGCGTCGGGTCTGAGAGGGTGTAATAGGCGTCATTGATCTGCTGGAAGCGCTTGGTGCGGGCGGCGCGCTCAGGTGAGTCAGCGGCCACGCGGTCGGGGTGGTGCTTCAGGGCGGCCTTTTTGTATGCATCGCGAATCTGCTGCTGGGTTGCTTTGGGCGCGATGTCGAGGATCTTGTAGTAGTCTGGAGCTAGGGGGATGTGTTAGTCTTGGTCAGGGTGGTGTTGAGGGGAAGCTAACCCGACATATTGACTGATGAGAGGTTTCAAGGGTAGGGATAGGAAGAGAGCAGTCCAGAAGAGGTGGTTCCAGAAAAGAGGCGATAAACGTAAAATCTGGCGTCCCTGAAAGCAAGCTCTCGCCCCGTGGCCTCGTCACGACGGGATGACGTCTCAGGCTGCCCCAGGCCGCGGCCGTTGGACTGTCACGTGGCGGGCCGATCCAGGATGGAGTGAACCATCCCTCTTTCGTCTCTCGTTCTCTCTCTCTCTCCCCGCTTCACGACTCGAGACCTGATGAGACGGTCGTCACCTCACCCTCGACTCATGTCCAACCGTTTCCCAGCCTGCCGCCCTTTTCTAGTGCGTCTTGGCCCGGTATGGCTGCCTCAATCGCCCATTCGCGGCCAGCGCGCTTCAAGCCTGCGCCTGCAGCTGCACGTCGCCAGGAGCACAAACAATCTCGAACGCCCTTCCATTCCTTGCAGTCGCGTTTTTTCCTCCACCACGCCCCTTTTGATCTGACCGGTCTCATTTGACCCTCTCTTTTTCTCCTTCTCTTTCATTGCTGCATCGACAGCGCTTCAAGCTAGCCCCCAACCCCCAACATCCAAGGCAAGCTCAGGCCCACCTCGTCCCGCGCAGAATCTGTGCTTCCCGTCGGGCCGTCTTCGCCCTCTCCAACTGCCGCCTCGTGCGCGTACAAAGACCCGCCAGGATCGCCCTCTGATCTTCTGATCTTCGTGGTCTCTTCGTCTTCCCAATTCCTTGGATGTGATCTTTCTACATCGTCATCATCACCATCGCCAACAGCGCGCGCGTAAAAACAACCCTCTCCTTTCTCTGTGACACTCCAGCGCGACCAATTACCCCGCCGAAAGCAAAACCCTACTACCTCTTCGGCCCCCACAACCACGAAGACTAACGATGGGCTTCTTCACGCCTTCGTCGCGCTCCCCTTACAACAATGCGCACCGGCCCAGCAGCTGGCACCCATCGTCCTCCTCGCGGCCCAGTAGCTGGCACTACCCGTCGCACTCGCGGCCTTCGAGCGGCCACTCGACTCCGCGCTCCTACCACTCGTCGTACTACAAGCGCAGCCCCCGCCCCAGCTACATCCAACAGCTGCTGCGCAAGCTGAAGCAGCTCTTGCGCGAGCTTTACGAGTACGCGCGCCGCCACCCGCTCAAGCTCGCGATGTCTGTCATCGTGCCGCTGCTGAGCACGGGCGTGTTCGCGGAAGCGGCGCACCGGTTTGGGCTCAGCTTGCCCGCGGTAGTGATGAGTGCGCTTGGCGGTCCGCCGGCGGGTGCGAGCAGGGTGCGTGGGGGCGGTGGATACTACGGGAGTAGGGGGTACGGGAGTGATGGAGGAGAGGGGCTGGACTTGAAGAGTTTCTTGAGTTTGGTGCGGATGTTCGCGTAGGGCGAGAGAGGTTTGATTCCTGATTTCTCCTCGTGGATCGCTCGCGCTGCTGCGTCTGTCTGCTCTCCACGACGCCGAAAGACATGTGCGCCGCGGATCTATCTACGCTTCGCCCAGCTCCATCCACATGGCTCCAATCAACGACCACCACAACCGCCAACGAAAATGATCACAACAACGACGACGATGATGACGGGCGATGACGATGACGAACGACGCATTTACGACCACACAACCACGACCTTAACGATCTACCTATACCAACTTACCCTGAACCCTTCCATCTCCCCAACAAATTCGACTTATCAACGCCTCCCAACAAGCACGCACACAGCTCGGTACCAACAACCACCCTAGCCACCACAGCAGCTAAGCATGAGAAAGAAGGCATCCTAAGCAAACAGTCTGGACCATCACGGCACGCTCGGAATTTTCCACTTGTGCTGCCGCAGCAACAGTAAAGTTGGCGTAGTTGTTTCTCGGCAGGAATAGAAGTGAAAGGAGTGGCGGGATGGGTGTGCATGGTTGGTGAGAGTAGGAAGATAATTGAGATGTTTGTATGTAGTAATGATATGGAGTTAGTTGGGGATACACGGTAGTACAGTGCAACTCGGTTATGAGTGTTAGTAAGTGATATGAAGAAGTGTACGCGTAGGTATGTTGTGCTTCTTATATGCCGGAATAAGTGCGTGGAGTACTTCATTGCTACTGCTAAGGTTAACCCATCGCTTGACCATCAGCAGCAGCTCGAGCCACCCTGCCATCCGATCCGCCAGGGTCTTCTTCGCCGAAGATTAGCCGACCAAAATTATTGACCGCCGCCCTCGAATGCGCCAACAGCAGCAGCAGCGGCAGCACGTCTCGTCTTCTCAGCTGGTCGACACGCTCCTCAGGCCCGCCTCATACAGCACACTGCCCACGCCACCGCAGCAGTTCTCCTCGCCGCGAAACGCACGCCCAGCGCCAAACCACCTTCTCCGCCCCGCACCAGGGCCTCCGACACACGATAAACAACACACGATAGACTTCGAGCGATGCCCAAGGCAAACAGGAACAAGGGCAATGCGGCGGCCAAGGGCAGCCCGTACGCGGCGGGGGCGGGCGCCGCGCCCACGAGCGCAAAGGCAAAGGCCGCGCATTCCATCTTCAAGATGAACACGGATCTGGGGCAGCACATTCTGAAGAACCCGGGCGTGGCGCAAGCGATCGTGGACAAGGCGGACCTGAAGCAGAGCGATGTAAGGCAGGCAAAAAAGACGCGCACGCACGTGGAATAGCCAAAGTACTGACCATCGACGGCAGGTGGTGCTTGAAGTCGGACCCGGAACTGGCAACCTGACGGTCAAGATCCTCGAAAAGGCAAAGAAGGTCATCGCGGTGGAGATGGACCCGCGCATGGCCGCCGAAGTCACCAAGCGCGTGCAAGGCACGCCGGCGCAGAAGCGGCTCGAAGTGCTGCTGGGCGACGTGATCAAGACGCCTTTGCCCTACTTCGACGTGTGCATCTCAAACACGCCGTACCAGATCTCGTCGCCACTAACCTTCAAGCTGCTCGCCACATCCCCCGCCCCGCGCGCGTGCATCCTCATGTTCCAGCGCGAGTTCGCGCTGCGCCTGTTCGCCAAGCCCGGCGACAAGCTGTACAGCCGGCTGAGCGTCAACTGCCAGATGTGGGCCAAGGTGGACCACATTCTGAAAGTCGGGCGCAACAACTTCAACCCGCCGCCCGCGGTCGAGAGCAGCGTCGTGCGCATCGTGCCCAAGACGCCGCGCCCATCCATCAGCTACGACGAGTGGGACGGCTTGCTGCGCGTGTGCTTCGTGCGCAAGAACAAGACGCTGCGCGCGAGCTTCTTCGGCACCGCCAGCGTCATGGAAATGCTCGAGGCCAACTACCGCACCTTCTGCGCCCAGAACGATATCCCGCTTGAGGACGGCCCCGCCGCGCAAGCGGATGCCCACGCCGACGTGGCTGCCGATGACGCCATGACGGACATCGACGCCCACCTGCACAGAGATAATGACGAGTGGAACCCGCTCGACGACGAGGAAATGGACATGGACGACGACGAGCTGCCCGCCTTCTTCAAGGAGCAGGCCGACGAAAAGGCCCGCGCGCTGCTGAGCAAAGGCGGGAAGCGCAAGAAGCGGGGCAAGGTGTTTGAGCTGGTACGCGAGAAGGTGCGCAAGGTGTTGGAGGATGAGACGGAGTTGGCGGAGAAGCGGGCGCGGATGTGCGAGGAGGGGGATTTTTTGAAGCTGCTTTATGCGTTTAATCAGGAGGGGATTCATTTTAATTAGGGTGGGAATGCGGCCAGGAGGGAGGGCCTGTGTGCTGCTGAGGGCTTATGGGTGGCGTTTGAGAGGGGTTTGGCGTTTTTGCGGGTGGACTGCTGTCTGCGGAAGTGGGTATATAGGTATTTTCTTGAGCTAGGCGGGTGGTTCAGCAATGGGAAAAGCAATGGGATGGACTGTATGCATACCTCCCACGCACACTTACACGAAAACAAACACTCCATACACAACTGATCCCAGTACGTGTAGCAGAATCTACTCTCATTGCCAAAGGTGTATCATATCACATCCATCTAAGCCCACTCCCCCCAAAAAAAGCCCAACAACGCCCACGCCAATGCCAACCCAAACACACCCACCCCTACACACTCATCTTCATCTTAATCCCCCCATGCGGCTCATACCCCACAATCTCAAAATCCTCCACTTTCCAGCCATCCACACTCCCCCCACTCGGGCGCTTAATCCTGAGTTCGGGGAACTCCCTCGGTTCGCGGCCCAGCTGCACCTTCAGCGCCTCGACATGATCCGCATACACATGCGCATCGCCCATGGTATGGACAAAAGTGCCGGGCGTCAAGTCTGCCGCATGGGCCAGCATATGCGTCAGCAGGGCATACGAGGCGATATTAAACGGGACACCGAGGCCCATATCGCAGGAGCGCTGGTAAAGCACGCAGTCGAGGCGGCCGCGGCCGCGGTGGCCGTCCGGCGGCTCCTGCCCGTCAACGCCGCGCTTGGCGGCCGGGTACGAGACGTAGAACTGGGCGAACATGTGGCAGGGCGGCAGGGCCATGTGGGGCAGGTCGGCGGGGTTCCAGGCGCTGAGCACGATGCGGCGGTCGAAGGGCTTGTGCTTGAGCTTGTGCAGCACCTCGGCGAGCTGGTCGACGCCCTGCCCCGCGTAGTCGGTGGCCGCGTCGACGTAGGCCGCGCCAAAGTGCCGCCACTGGAACCCGTACACCGGCCCCAGGTCGCCTTCCGCCCGGTGCCCCAGCCCCACGCTGTCCAGGTACGACCGTGACCCGTTGCCCTCCCAGATCTTGATCCCGGCGTCCGACAGAGGCTTGCTGGATGTGCTGCCCGCGATGAACCACAGCAGCTCCCCGATTACGGCGCGTACGAAGACGCGCTTCGTTGTGAGGAGTGGGAGGATCGGGATGGGGGGCTGCGAGGGGTCGGGAGAGGGCCGCGAGAGCGAGAAGCGTAGTTGAGGAGGTGCGAAGAGCGAGTAAGTCCCTGTGCCTGTGCGGTCCGGGCGGTGCTCGCCGTGCGAGAGGATCGAGCGGATTAGGTCGAGGTATTGGTGTTCTTCGTGGCGGGGCGTGGTGGTGGTGGAAGTGGATGCAGTGGATGCAGTGTCGGGTTTAGAAGGGTGGGCCTCCGGAGCAATGACAGTCTCGAGGGCGGCGGGAGGAGACATGATGAGCGTCGTCGTCGTCGTGGGTGGGGTGGGAAGGAAGACGGGTTGTTGCTTGCTGCTCTTTTTTAATGGCGGTCGACGCTCTGACGCGCACGAGGGAAGACGCGACGCGGCGCGACGCGACGGCGGCGGCTGGCGGCCGATCCCGAGCCTGAGCTCGACTTCATATTTTATACCGCCGCTCTAGGTACTCTTACTTGAGAGAAAATGAAAAAGACACGGATCGCATTCTACGTCGACTAACAACAACAGCAGCAGCAGCAGCACGCCGCATCTACAGCCCTACAGCCCCACAGCCCTAACAACCAGCCACAGCACCACAGGCACGATAACGTTGTCGTTGCCCCCCGTCAACACGGCCTCCATAGCGCTAGCCGCGCAGCCAGCAACAGTCGCCTTGGCCACATCACAGAGACCGGGCAACATCCAGCTCCACCCTGACCCTCCAGACGCCTCCCACCCCCCACCCCTCGCCCACACCTTCCCAGCACACAACCCGAGCACCACAGCGCCCGCAAACGCCGCCGAGCCCTCGAGGCTCTTGCCGCCGATCCACGGCCACTTCCTGCGGCCAAAGCGCCTGCCAACCAGACTAGCCGCCGCATCGCCCATACCGACGCACACGACGCCGGCAACCATGCTGGCGTCTCTGGCGTGCGTGTCCCAGCCCTTCCAAGGTGATGAAACGCCCTCGCGCACCCCGCCTCCTCCCGTGCGCGCCGTGCCCGCCAAGCTCAACCACAGCGGAATGGCGCAGCCGACGAGCAGGAAGATATGGCTGACGACGACGGGGCCGCGGAGGTCGCGCCCGTCGACATACGGCGTCAGGAAGGCGGCGATGGGCTTTGAGAGGGGCGGGAGCTGGGCGGCGCGGACGAGGTCGAGGAGGAGGAAGACGGCGAGGACGAGGGCGAGCGTCAGCGCGACGAAGCACGGGTCTATGTAGATGGTCGGGAGCAGCATCAGCACCATCATGCCGTGGAAGACTTTGCGCCGCGTGTCGACTTCGGCGACGCTGCTGAGGCGCAGCACGATGCAGAGCCCGATGGCGAGGATCCCCAGCCAGTAGCCTGTTAGTGCGAGCCGGGTTGTGGCTTCGCCGAGCACGGCGCGTCGGTATTGGTCGATGCGGCCGGAGGAGCCGAGCCGGATTGTCTCGCTGTCTTCTGGGAGCTCGGGCAGTGCGATCCACCCCGTGAGGTTCCAGTCGTGGATCCAGAAGCGGACGTCGCGGATGTTGCCGAAAAGGTAGCCGATGGCCCAGCCAAAGGGCTCGGCGCCATCGAGCGCGGCCCTCGCGATGTATTCCCGGATCGGGACGAGGATGATCAGAGCCATGGCCAGATATGCGTAGCCGGCGTAGAGCCATTTCCGGAGCGTTGCCTGGGCAGGAGTAAGAGCGAGGAACGATTGCGCGTATGAAGACCTGGTGCGCTTCCTGCGGGATCCTAGTTTGGTCGAGGTTACGCGAGGGGTTTTCATGTCCGGTAGGGTGCTGCTTCGCTGTCTTCCTCCACTCCGGAATCCATCAGCTTCCTTTGGTTGGAAGAAAGCGTCGCGCACAGCGCTCATGGCAGAAAGCGGCATGCTCGCAGTAGCCGCTGCCAGGTCCTGCATGGTGCTCGGGGCCGATTCGACAGGCTTCAGCCCCAAATCGTCGTCTTGGTGCTGGAGCAAGAGATCGTCCTCGTCGGCATCGCTGTCTGAGATCTCGTCTCTTCTCCTTGAAGGGGAGCTCGTTTTCCCCTTCAAACTCTGGTTCAGAATGGCCAGAAATGACTGTCGGGCCTTGATGATGTGGCCAGCGCGCCTAAACCTCCATTTCGGAATACGAGCTAGAGCAACACCCCAGCGCAGGACATGCCCGCAGAAAATGAAAAGACTGAGCCCGCCTATCCAGATGATGGCGCTGAGGATCATCATCTGGGGCGACTCCGCGAAAAGCAATAGGTTAATTAGAGAAACAGAAAGGAGATGGAGCTCCGTCGAAAGAAGACTCGTCGTCGTAAGGTACTGTATTGGCGGCAAAAGCGCCTGGTGAAGGAAAAATAGACATGAAATGACTTCTGAAGGAAGCCCATCCGCGGGCACCTTCAGGGGATAAGGTTTCGCGGCGTCGAGGTTCGAAGGGACGTCCGTATGGTCCGATATTATCAGAGGAAGAATTGATATAATCCAATGCTCCATGCTGTAGCCTGTTCCTTGACCAAAGACGGGTATTAACCGGGGCGGCAATGCCGCGAGCGAAAGCACAATATTCGGCAGTAGAATCTTCTCCATCGTGGGGTATAGTGACAACGACACAAGAATCGGTATTACGGCGGGGTATATGAGAGGTGCAGGGTCGAAGGCTGCTGGTATACGTATGCGGTTTTTGAGAGGCGCGTGGCCATCGCGAGGTGACAAGAGTCGCAGGGGGTATGAAAGTATCAGAACCGAATAGACAAGGGCATAGGCAGAAAGTTCTGTAGGATATAATGAGTATGCTGTAGCAACCAGAAGCCCGCGACACAGTATACGCACCTCGGGACCATATCCGCAGCGTCCGCGTTGCTTCGGCGCCGCCCACCACGAGCGCGCCAATTGCGCCCACGAGAATAACCTCGAATCCCCGTCGCAACAGCTCTGCGCGCCTCCTCTTGGCAAACTTCTCTCTCTCCCTCCTAACTTCCTCATCGCTCGGCGAGCTTGCCTCCGAGGCCTTCCTGGTCCCCTTGAAATATCCGCTGCGATTGCTCAGCCTCCTGCTCTCCTCGTCTAGTATGCTTGGCGTAAGCAGAGGACTTTCGCTCCTGAGGCCATCGATGTCGGTCCCTCTCAAGTCCCTCAATCCCTTGTGTGGCCTGATCGGCGGCGCGGGGAGCGCCTTTACGAACGAATAGCCCTCGTCGTCAGCCTCGGTGCCGCTTTCGCTCATGCTCCGCGATGGAACTCGGGAGCCGCTGTCGGCGCCATGAGCTGCCTTTTTCTCCTCTTCAACGTCGGAGCTCCACGATGAACCCGAAGAATGTTCGCTGGGGTTGGGGGAGAGCCCCGCGCGCGCCTCCTTGGACGTGTGCAACTGGATGCTTCGGCGGTGGTAGGGATGGGGGCTCCGGGTCAGCAGCCTTGTGGCTTCGTCATCAGGAGGTAACGATAGTGAGAGAGGCTGCGAATGGGCCGCCGAGTCTTGTGTGTAGTCGTCTTGCGGCGTCGTGCCTGGCATCGGCAACTCGGACCGCGGAGGTGGCTCCTCGTCGGTGGTGGTCATGCTGGTGCTTCGAGTAATTGTTCAAGCGAATGGATCATAGGTGCATCTTGTTCGAGGCCGGGCGGAAGAAGGGGACTTCGGAGTAAACACGGTGTCTTGAAGGAGCGCGAACCAAATGGAGGTGGTGGTCTCATTCTTGGATTCACATGCTCAAGGACCGATCGATGTTCCCTAGGGCTGAAGCTTTGACGTTGAGCGTTGGGGCGCAGGCCGGAGGCGCAGACGTAACCGTCAGCAAATCGGACGCCGCAGAGATATTCCAGAAGAAACAGCCATCCGAATGCAACTTGTCTGCTTACGGGAAGATGGCCGACAGCTACCAGTGTCACAGGGACAGGCTCCTCATTCCGCTCCGTTCCCGGAGTGCAGGAGTCACAAATCCAATCAGATCCCGATCGTCCCGAGTATCCCTGAGACCACCGCAACGTTCGAGAAAGAACACAAATGTTTGACTTCATATACCGAAATGCTAGTATTTACAGCAGCTCGAGATACCCTGCATTATCTTTTTCGTCATCCATGCAAAACTTAAACCCCTTTTTTTTTCTGAGGCCAACCCCAATTCACGCCGCCCAATGCAAAGTTTCGTTTAGAAGTAGCCGTGCTCCTTCAGGAAAGACTTGACATCCTCGCTGTCTCTCTCGATCCAGTTAGACTTGGCGCGGATGGCATCCAAGCTCTGCGCCAAAGACTGGTTGAAGCCCTTGGTGGCGCGCTTGCCAAAGAAATCCTCGATGCGCTGCATCTGCGCCTTGCTCGTGAAGCTGGACGTGCAAATGGTGACGACGGAGCCCAGCATAGTAAGGCCAGGGGGCAGCTTCTTCTCCAGCTCGTCCCAGTTGGACGTCATCCACTGCCAGAGAGCCTCGATACCCTCCTTGTGAGTCCTGAGACCGCCCAGAGGGAGGTAGATGTCCTGGCCCTTAACCTCGTCGCTAAGCGGGAGGGACAACGTCCGCTGGATGAGCTCGGGCTTCTTAGCGCGGCCGATGGCGCGCAGGGCAGTGTTGCGCTCGTCGCTGGTCGAGGCGGTGCGGTATTCGTTGAGAATAGCGTTGTACTCCTCCTCACCACCGTTGCTAAGAACGATGGCATAGACGCTAGCACGAATGTTAGGGTGAATGGCAGAGCGATCGCCCTTCTTGAACTTCTCGAACATCTCAAAGGCCGACTTCTTGACCTTCTCGTCGCCCGCAAGACCAGCAGAGCCGAACAGCAGCGACTTGAACTGCTGCTCAATGTGCCCGTCACTATCCTTGAACTCCCAGCCCAACTGGTGTGCCTTCTCACCAACAAGCTTGAGCTGGAACTTCTTAAGGGCGTCCTTGATCTGCTCGTCCTGGAAGACCCAAGCAGCACGGAGCGAACCAATGCGGGCAGTGATCTCATCCCAGACAACGAACTCAGACTCCGACTTGAAGCCTTCCAGCAGCGAAAGAATGCCAGAAGTCTTCTGGTAACCAGAAGCAGCCAGAGCACCAGCGTCAGCAATCATACCAGCACGGTCCTCGACAGAGAGCAGGCCGTTCTTGGCAGCTTCACCAAGCTTCTTCAGGCGCTCGGGGCTGTAAGAAGTGCGGTAGATACCGGAGTGATCGGCGTTGACCTTGTAGAAATCGACATCCTTGAGCTTGAAGTCCGCCTCACGGCTGTTCAAGGTGACATCCTCATTGATGCCTTCCTTGGTGCGGAGACCCAAGAAGACGGGGTAGAGGGTCTTGTCCTCCTCAGGCTTGACATCAGCGGTGCGCAGGAATCTGTTCTGCTTAACGTGGATGGAGTTGGACTTGGCATCCTCGGTGACGGTGACCACTGGGAAACCGACGTTCTTCGTCCAGATGTCCATGACCTTCTCGACGTCCTTACCGCTAGCATCGCTCAGAGCAGCCCACAAGTCACTCGTTTGAGTGTTTCCGTAAGCGTGCTTCTTAAGGTAGCGACGAATACCCTCCATGAAAGTCTCCTCGCCGAGGTACTTGGAAATCATACGCAGCACGCAAGAACCCTTGGAGTATGAGATGGCATCGAAGATTTGGTTGATCTCGTCGGCACGCTTGACCGGAACTTCAATCGGGTGGCTGGACCGCAGAGAATCGAGAGACAGAGCGCTCTGGAGGTTGTCGGTGACGTATCCCTGCCAGACCTTCCACTCGGGGTAGAACTCGTTGCAAGAGTACCACGACATCCAGGTGGCGAAACCCTCGTTGAGCCAGAGGCCATCCCAGAAGTCCATGGTGACCAGGTTACCGAACCACTGGTGGGCCAGCTCGTGCTGGACGACCTCAGCAACTCTCTGCTTAGTCGAGGCGCCGCTAGTCTTCTCGTCGAACAGAAGGTCAACTACGCGGTAGGTGACAAGACCCCAGTTTTCCATAGCGCCGGCACTGAAGTCAGGAATGGCGACCATGTCCATCTTCGGCAGAGGGAAAGGACTGTTGAACTTTTTCTCGTAGAAGTCCAGAGTCTTGGCGGCAAGGTCAAGGGAGAACTTTCCGTGGTTGATGTCCCTGTCGGGGGTGGCATACACTCTGACGGGCACACGGAAGTCGTTCGACTCGATAACCTTGAGCTCACCCACGATGAAAGCCAACAGGTAGGTGGACATCAACGGGGTTTCGTTAAAAGTAACAGCCTTCTTCTTGCCACCGCTCATCTTAGAGTCTACCTCCTTCGTCGAGGCCTCATCCATGTTGCTCAAGCACGTCAAGTTCTTGTCTGCGACCAGGGTAATGGTGAACTTGGACTTCAGGGCCGGCTCGTCGAAGCAGGGGAACGCCCTCCTAGCATCCGTGGGTTCCATCTGAGTCGTTGCGAGGTACTTGGTCTTGCCGTTTGCGTCATTGTATGACGAGCGGTAGAAACCAGCCATGTTGTTGTTCAGGGTACCGGTGAAGGTCTGCGTCAACTTGGCCTTGCTGCCAGCCGGGATCGTCTCCTTGAAGGAGACCTTGGTCGTCTGAGTGTCTTCATCGTAGGACAGGTCGGGCTTCGAGGTGATGTCGCTGTTTCCGGACGAAACGGTGGTTGAGTGGATGTTGAGGTCGAGCGTGTTCAGGGAAATAGACGTAGTGTCCTCAACAACGTCGAGTCTGCAAGCTTGTCAGCAACAAGCCCGGATTGCGGCAGGCACAGGACTCACTCGATGACGACCTTACCCTCATACTCGAACGTCTCCAAGTTAGGCTCAAGCGTCAGGTCGTAGTGCAGCGGCTTAACATTCTTGGGCAGGACCTCGCGGCCCTTGGTGATGTCCAGGTTGGAGCCGGCTACGTCGTCGTGTCTGCACATTCTGCGGCGATGGGAGCAGTAGCGGACGTGGCGGTGTAGTTTGGAGGGAGTCCGGAGGGTGGTTCTGATGGAGGGGTTGGTGGGGCGTGGCAGAAAGGTGTTGTAGCTCAAGCTTCGGGCGGCGGCGTATGATGCGGGCTTGGTCAGGCGCGCGCCGAAGGCAGGAAAGCGCGTCAACGGCAGGGGCAGCGATCTGAACCCGCAGCGCGTGGCCGTTCCAGACTTGATGAGGCGCATTTATCCTAGAGTACCCCGCCTGGCCACGGTACAGATCGATGCGTGAGATTTTTGGAGGCGGACTGACCGAACAGTAACGCGGCAGCTCGTCCCTTGCAGGCCTTAGCCGATCGGTGCTAGGTAGTGCACGGCCGCCCGCAAGTAGTGTACATCTCTCGCCGCAAAACTCTGCTTCTCTTCTTCTTCTTCTTTTCTCTATACGCAAGCAGTCCGCCGGGCAGCACCTGCCATTGCGGCCATAGGGTGCCCGGCCGGACGACGCCATTCGGCGTCAACCTCTTGCCAGAGAGAAGCATACCGTGCGTTTGAGGAGTCCACGACTATCACCTGAGTGGATATCCATAGGTTAAGCGGTACACGCATACCATGCTGTGAAGGTCGGATGACATGAACGGAGGCCGACAGGAATGTCCGGTGGTGAGTGCATGCGTCCCTTCAGAGACACTCGGATTCATAGATGCACGTGAATGGATTCACCAGTCTCGATGGCCGCATCATTTGCTCAATCTTTGCGCAGGAGAACTCAGGTAGAGAAGCCTCGCCATGTTGGCGACGAGTAAAATGTAAGCAATTTTTTGCTTGTCTAGCTGGTATCACAATATTTGTACATGAAGTTCATTAACCCAGTGTTTGCGCCAAACTCCCTTTTCCTTTCAGTTCTGCCCTAGGTCAAGGCAATCCGAATCCAGGATGCCAGCGCTCGAAGAAATCCATTGTTGGACCAAAATGCTCTCCTGCCGTAGGAGGCAAGCAAGTTCCCCATAATAAGCATGCACCGCAAACGCGGCAGGGAACTTGTACGAATTGAAGATATAGGGAACACCACTTAAATGACAAGAGCGACACCGCCAGCAATCACAAGACCGAATGCTGAGCCGGCGACTTGGTTTACGGCAGCTGCGCCGCTTGAGCTTGCTGCTGCGGCAGAACCGGTGCTAGTAGCAGCGGTGATGGGCGGCGAGATCTTGGTGGAAGTCGGGCCAGAGTGGTGGATCTTGCCGGTGCCGTGGGCAGTGCCGTTCTTGGGGTTCGCAATCACCGTGCCGTTCTTGCCCATCTGGAGCGGTATCGTGCCATTCCAGCTAGAGGAACTGTTAGTTGCTGTACGTCCAGGGTGTTGAGCGGTTCAGAAGCTTACTTGGCGGCAGCACTGGAGACGAAAAGCGCGACGGCGAGGGAGACAACGTTGAACTTCATGGTGACTGGTTGGTTCGAAACGGAATAGGGGGCGGTTCCGGAAAGTGCTTGGAGTTTGTCTGATTGTCTGGGTGGCTCAGCAGGGTGACAGTGTTGTGGATTGTTTGCATTATGCCAAGTGATGGCTGAGCACCGTTAAATAGACACCGTGAGCTCTCCCTAGGTCATCTCCCCGCTCTCGAATGCTTGGTCTGGGAGCACCGGCGCAGGGCTAGTGACCTCTGGGGTCTCGACCATTCGACGCCTTGATGAGCAGCCTGTGGCACTCAGCATGAGGCTTGACAGTGCAGGGGGGCCGGGCCGGTTGGTCTGAGGGAGATTACGACTGTGAGTAAACGGCTATCCCTTGATCAGTGCATGCGAAACATTCAATAGCAATGGACTCTCAGCATTTGGCCATACGAAGTCAAAAGCCCCCTGGACGAGTCGTATGCATAAAAATAGGTCTCCCCAGGAGAGATCCGACGATCCCTATATCGAAGAGGCATAGGAAGGCGGATCTCTACGCACCGAATGATCATTGCTAGGCTTCGGGTAGAGATCTATGGATCTAGGGAAGCATCAGGCAACCTGTTAATCTCTCTACCACGCGTCCCGAACTACGGCAGCCAGCATCCTAACAGGTGAGAATCCCCAATATCTTCGGTGTGCCATAAGCGGTCCACGCCGAGATGCTAGGTTTCACATTAAGAACTAGCAGTCAGGCCGGTGTCGAGAACGTGCTTAGGTTCCGGCCCGCGGGGGCGAAGGAAGCCGGCGGGAGGGCTGCGTAGGCTGGCTTGCGCATGGGCATGGGGGTGGGCACACACGTGAGGCGCTCCTGAATCCGCAGCAGCAACACGAGCTGATTACGAGAGACATGTGGCGCCAATTCGATGCGCACTCAGACACGAAGAGGAAAAGCCAGGACGCGTGGTAAAACGCGGCATGTGCGGCAGAACATTGCGCTCCCTCTCATGGTGAAGAAGAGAGGAACCGCACCCAAGTTCCATCGCTGGAGTCCGTTCTCCACTCAACTGACGGTTTTCGTTTTTCATGGGCGCCTCACACCGTCCATAGACAGCGGGCACCTCAGCCGAAAATGCTTTTATTGTGAGTGTTGGTTTTAAGCGTTTGTTAGAGAAGAAAAAAGGAGCGCGGGCGGTGCGCGGAAGAGTTTTGTTCACTTCTGGACCTGGCGGGCCGATGATTGGCCGACGCGGGCCGTCTATGGTTCCGGATGTCGTGCCGCGTCCCACCTGCCCTCGTCACAGGCGGGGCAGCGCGCGGGCACATGCAACCCGACTTCGGCCCCAAAACCTCCTCCGCCTGAAAACTTCATATCGCACGGAGCCGCCCGGTGCACTGCTCGTTTCTCTGTACACATCCACTCACAATGGCGGAGAACCAGAAGATCGGTACGCCTTCCCCAGCTTCCCCGCCGAGTCCCATGCTAAGTCCCTTGTCACAGCTATCTTGAGCGTTTTTAACAAGACTGTGCGCACCACCCCGCCATCCACCCCCGCCAATTGCTGAATTGACACTCGTCATACAGGGCCTGCTCGATTTGGCAAAGGGCCTGGTCAAGAACAATGTCAGGTAAGGATCTTGCTTTCTGCCGCCTCCAAACAAAGGCGCTCGTTCGTGAAGGAGCTGTCCTGGAGCTCCAATGTGTTTTTGTTTGCTTTCTGTGTCATGACAACTGCGAGATTCAATGGCTTTGTACAAAGTTTGAACACCGCGCAGAAATCATATGCCATTTCATGCATCGGCGGAGAGTGAAACATTATTCACGTCTGCTGTCATCATGTTGTACGACACTTTTCGGATCTACTGTAAATGCTCCATTTGCGGACGCTGAAAGTAAATTCGCGGGTTGTCGTCAGTTATTTCTACTCTTTTCGGCTATTGGCTGCTGCCGCGCAACCTACTCGTTAGCTCTTTACTGGTTCACTAGTTATTTGTCATTGCTACCACTGCCGACATTTTGCTGACAGGAATCCAGGGTTCTGGCTTCTGGCGGTACCGCCAAGATGATCAGGGAGGCCGGTTTCCCGGTTGAGGACATTTCCGCCATTACCAAGGCCCCTGAGATGCTTGGTGGCCGTGTCAAGACTCTCCACCCTGCTGTCCATGGGGGATTGCTCGCCCGGGAGGTCCCGTCCGACCAGCAGGACTTGGCCGACCAGAACATCAAGAAGATTGACTTCTGTATCTGCAACCTGTACCCTTTCCAGGAGACCGTCTCTAAGATCAACGTGACGATTCCCGAGGCCGTCGAGGACATTGACATTGGCGGTGTCACCCTTCTCCGTGCTGCGGCGAAGAACCACAGCCGTGTCACCATTCTCAGCGACCCCGAGGACTACCATGACTTCCTCACTGAGCTTGAGCAGAAGGGCGAGATTTCCGAGCAGAAGCGCCAGCTCTATGCTCTGAAGGCTTTCTCTCACACTGCCGACTACGACACCGCCATCTCGGACTTCTTCCGTAAGCAGTATGCCGGTGACGGTCTCCAGCAGGCCTCCCTCCGCTATGGCACCAACCCCCACCAGAAGCCTGCCGCGGCATTCAACCGCTACGGTCCTCTGCCCTTCAAGGTTCTTGGTGGCGCTCCCGGTTACGTCAACCTTCTGGATGCTCTCAACGCGTGGCCCCTCGTGAAGGAGCTCAAGACTGCCTGTGATCTGCCTGCTGCTGCTTCCTTCAAGCACGTCTCCCCCGCCGGTGCCGCGATCGGTGTACCCCTCTCCGAGGCCGAGCGTAAGGTCTACATGGTCGATGACATTGAGGGCATCGAGAAGTCTGGCCTTGCCCAGGCTTACGCCAGGGCCCGTGGTGCGGACCGCATGTCCAGCTTCGGTGACATGATTGCTGTTTCTGACGTTGTCGACCTCCCCACCGCCAAGATCATCTCTCGTGAGGTGTCTGACGGTATCATTGCCCCCGGCTATGACCAGGATGCGCTTGAGATTCTCAAGAAGAAGAAGGGCGGCAAGTACCTTGTCTTGCAGATGGACCCCGAGTTCGAGCCTCCCGCGATGGAGACGCGCACTGTCTACGGCGTCAACCTGACGCAGCACCGCAACGATGCCAAGATCACGCCCGCCACCTTCGGCACCATCATCACCCCCAAGGACACCACCCTCCCTGAGTCGGCGCTTCGTGACCTCACCGTCGCGACCATCGCCCTCAAGTACACGCAGTCGAACTCGGTCTGCTACGCCCTGAACGGCCAGGTCATTGGTCTGGGTGCGGGCCAGCAGTCGCGCATCCACTGCACGCGTCTGGCGGGCGACAAGGCGGACAACTGGTGGATGCGCTTCCACGAGCGCACGCTCAACCTCAAGTTCAAGAAGGGCACCAAGCGCCCCGAGAAGAGCAACGCCATCGACCTGCTGTGCTCGGGCTCGGTGCCCAAGTCGGGTATTGAGCGTGACGACTTTGACCGCACCTTCGAGGAGGTGCCGCAGATCTTCACGGCCGAGGAGCGCGAGGCCTGGCTCAGCAAGCTGAGCGAGGTTGCCGTCAGCAGCGACGCTTTCGTAAGTTTGGGCTCGGTGATGACATTGACTTCAGCAGCTAACAAATGGATTGCAGTTCCCCTTCATCGACAACGTCTTCCGCGCCAGCCGCTCGGGCGTCAAGTACATTGCGGCGCCGTCGGGCTCGCAGAACGACCCATCCGTCTTCTCGACCGCCGAGAAGCTGGGCATCACGTTCGTCGAGCAGCACATCCGTCTCTTCCACCACTAAAGGCTGGGAGTGCGTGACGAAGCAGAGATGAGGGAAAAGCTCGCGTCTGGCGAGAGCGGGCTCGAGAGTCTTTGGGTTTATAGGGCGTTCTTTTTAACAATTATGGCTACCGTGTGATGAGTCCAACGTATATGATAGGAAAATATGACGATAGGAATAGACGACGACGGCAAATCAACTTTGCTATTACTTTGAGATTTTTTTGGTTTCTGGATATATTATTCTCGTCGTACTGAATTGTGGTGGATGTGGTTGGATGGATCCACAGATCCATGAATGGTCGTCAGCACAAACCCGAGGTTCTCCCATCAGCCCTCAAGTGCAGGTCTCGGCATGTGCCGTTTGCGGCGGACAAGCTCCCGTCCTCTACCTCACATCGCCGCATCGCCGCGTCGTCGTACTCGTCACAAAGCCTTCCGCGGACACGACCAACACCTCCATCTCCACCACCATTACTACCACCGCCGCCGCCGTCGTCGCACACCATTTCTAGCGCTCCCGTGTACGAACGTTTTGTCGCTGCCACCGTTACCACCACCGACCGTATTCCTAACACCGCGCGCGCTGTGTGCCGTGTGCCATTGCTGTTGTCGCTGTCGCTGGCTAGGGCTGGATAAGAGAAGGCGCTTTGGTTGCTACTAGGTGCTATTGCTAGCTGCTGTTGGGCTTGGTGTTGTTTTTAAGCTGGGAACAATTGTGTTGGAGATATGAACGCGCCTGATAGGTAGGTTTGTTGGTTGGGTGTTTGGGTGGTGAAGGGTGTGTTGGGGGAGGGTTTGGGTGGGAGGTGTGAGGTGGGTGAGATGGGATACGCACGGAAGGTGGAAGAGAGAAGAGGAGAGGAGAGAGAGGAGGGCAGGCAGGCTGTCGCAGTCGCAGTTGCAGGCGCGCGCACGTACGGCCGGCTTCGCTGCCTACCTACCTACCTACCCGCCCGGGCGCTCTTAACAGCGCTCTCGCGGAGTAGGTAGTGTGGGGTGAGGTAAGGCGGCGTGCGAGCTGTGTGTGCTACTGCTGCGGTTGCTGGATGCGCCTGCCTTCCGCCTGCCTTCCGCCTGCCTGCCTTCCGCCTGCTTCTTCTTACCTTTCTGCCCCTCTACCTCTCTCTCACACACTCTCTTTCTCTCCGGGACCACCGCCACTTCCTCCTCCACGACGCACCCCTCCGCGACTCACTCACTCACCCATCCTGACCCACCCCACCGCGACACGACATACACGCCGCCGCGAAGATGAAGTCGCACAATCCGGCTGACAACCAGTTCGACAGATTCGAGCTCTTCCTGCTCGGTGACGGCGAGAAGAAAGTCACCTGGAAGTTGGATACGCGTATGTTTGGGATGAGCTCACAACCCACACCCCACACGCACCCCGCTAATGCACGCACCCACCCCGCAGGCGTCCCCAACACAGCCATCTTCACCTTCAACAAAGAAGACCACACAATCGGCAACCTGCTCAGCAAGCGACTGCACAAATACCCGACGGTCAAGTTCGCTGGCTACCAAATCCCGCACCCGCTGTTCGCGACGTTCGACCTGCGCGTCAGCACCGACGGCTCCGTGTCCCCGAAGGAGGCCATTGTCCAGGCCTGCCGCGACGTCGTGCAGGACCTTGAGGTCTTTAGCCGCGAGTTCACCAAGGAGATGGAGCTGAAGAAGATTGCCAAGGCCGGGGGCGAGGCTTGAGCATGGGTGCTTGAGGATGATTGCTTGCTTGAGAGTGGGCATCAGGGATTGGAGGAGCGAAGTCGTCTTTGAGGGCGTTTTGGGGCATGTATGACTCTGGTTATGTTGGCGTTTGGGGCCGCTTTTGCGGTCGGGCTGAAAAGTAAAGACATTGCGGGCGTGGCGTGCTGCTTGGTGCGCAGCGCTGGGGCGAGGGAGGTTGGTTCCGGAGGGCGTAGGATCGCTGCGCAGCTCATGGCCCTAGCCGGACGCAGCATCGGTCTGCAGTTCCTGGCATGGTTGGATCGGTTTCTCGGCTCTCGACTGTGTCTATCAACCAACAACAGACAGACAGGCTGATCGGACTCGCCCCCCATCTATCTCCCTGGGAAACAACAACACGTCCACCACGCCGCCAACAAAGCGCCAGCAGTCGCCCGAATATCTCCCCCAGCTCGGATGATCACTCACTCACTCACTCACCACCACCACCACCACCAACGTACCACGCATTTCCGAAATGAGAAAAGACTGCTATTGCATGCATGCTACCTATTGATTCGATCGACCGAGTACCAAGTATCTGATTACAAGCGAGAGTGATATTACAACCGCATCCAACCCAGCCCATCCCACCCCATCCCATCTGATCCAATCCAACTCATCCTATCCATGAAAAACCAGCCCCAATCTCAATCCCAATCCATCCCAGCCCCAACCCCAACCCCACACACATGACCCAGACGCACATATCCGCGCACGCAATTAATCCCTCCACGCCTTGCCTCTGTTGTCCATCCATGCCTGCCTGCCTGCTTGCCCCCTCTCTCTCTTACCTCTCCCGTTCTCTTGTCGTGCTCGTTCTTCTTCTGCCACCCACACCCACACACACACAAACCGCAACCACAAACCACAAAGCCCCAAGCAGCAATACAGTACAGTACAATACAGTACGCGCCCAACGAATGCATGCAAAAAGTGTCGAAGAAGAAAAAGCAAGGAAAGTGATGAAGGCGTAAGTAAGAGCAAACTGGAGAAAGAGAAAGGAAGGACGGAGAAATGAAAAAGAAAAAGGCATATGCGAAACGAAACGAAACGAACTGAAACGAACCGAACCGCAGAAAAGCTGACGAACAAATGAGATAGACGTGCCAAATGAGTGACTTGAAGAAGAAGCTCACCACAACCCCTACGCAACCACAACCCACCAGCACCACAAACAGCAGCATCGGCATCGGCATCGGCCATATCTACACCCCACTCCTCTCACCAACCCTACCCGCCCAAATCATTCATCTAGAACGCCAAAAACACCGCCCCCAGCCCCAAGCTCAAGACGACGCTGCCAAGCGCCCCCCGCGCAGAAAGCAGCCGCAAGCCATCCGCCGCGGCACCAGTAAACGTCTCGACGCCCTCTGCTGCGCCGCTGTTGTCGGCCGGAGGTGCGCCGCTGCCGTTGTCGTTGTCGCTATCGTTGCCGGTGCCGGCGGGAGGAGTGTCCGCTTCTTCGTCAGCAGACTCGGACGAGGGGAAGTACGGGCTGTATGCGTTGTCGGGAGGGGTGGGAGGGCCACCAGCGCCGGCAGGAGGGCCCCCAGCACCGGCGGGAGCACCCTCCTCGGCGCCGGCTGTCGCGGGCGTGTAGCTCGCGCCTGTGGGCGGGACGTCGGGGTTGCTTTCTGCGGCGGGAGCGCCACCGGGAACGCCAGCGGGAGGTCCCGAGGGAGGGCCGGATGGGGGGCTGGGAGGTGGACCGCCGGCGCTGGGAGGGCCACCGGCGCCAGGAGCACCGCCTGCACTAGGAGGTCCGCCAGCACTAGGAGGGCCACCAGCAGGAGCGCCCTCAGAGGGAGCACCGGGAGCGCCGGCAGGAGGAGCACCAGAGGGATGACCACCAGCACCAGGACCACCAGCACCCGCAGGACCACCCGCCTTCACCGGCGGCGCGCTCGCCCCGCCCTCACAAACATTGAGCGTCTGGCCGGGCTCCAGATTTGCGCACTCGGCATCAATAGCCGGGTTCATGGCGCGCAGCTGCGCGAACGAGAGCCCGTACTCCTGCCCAATGGTGTAGCAGTTGTCGCCGGGTGCGACCGTGTACGGCATGAATACGGGGCAGGAGGCAGTGCCAGCAGCACCGGGATGGGGGCCTTGGCCCTCGGGGCGACCGGCCGGTCTGCCGTGCTCGCCTTGTGGGCCGCTGGTGGGAGGGGCGCCTTCGCCTTGGGGAGCGCCTGGAGCACCACCGTGAGGAGCACCGCCCTGGGGAGGCCCACCCTGAGGAACACCACCCTGAGGAGCACCACCTTGAGGAGCACCGCCCTGGGGAGGACCACCGTGAGGAGGCCCACCGTGAGGAGGCCCACCGTGAGGAGCACCGCCTTGAGGAGGACCACCTTGGGGAGCACCGTCTTGAGGAGGACCACCTTGTGGAGCACCACCGTGAGGAGCACCAGGAGCGCCCTCGCCCTCGGGACGGCCAAAGCTAGGCGGTTGCTGACCACCGGGACGACCGGGGGCGCCGAATTCAGGAGCGCCGAATTCAGGAGCGCCGAATTCGGGAGCACCGCCAGTGGGCGGAGCACCGCCAGTAGGAGGAGAGCCACCAGCAGGAGGAGCGCCCTGGCCCTGGCCCTCAGGACGACCAAAGCCAGGAGCACCCGGAGCACCAGCACCAACACCCTCACCCTCGCCGCGAGGAGGACCGCCAAAGCCAGATGGCGGACCGCCGTGGCCACTTGGACGGCCCTGTTCGCCAGAGGGAGCAGAGCCCTCGGGACCGGAGCCGCCGAAGGGAGGTCTGCCGAAAGGAGGTCTGCCGAAGCCTTGGTGGCCGGTGGGAGACTGTCCTTCGGGACCTTCGGGACCTTCAGGACGGCCGGAGCCCTCAGGACGACCCGACCCTTCAGGACCGCCAGGACCGCCAGGACCACCAAACCCGCCTGGACCACTGGGATGACCGGAGCCTGCAGGACCTTCAGGACGACCCGGGCCGCCAAAGCCACCAGGACCACCAGGACGACCAGGACGACCAGAGCCTTCAGGACCTTCAGCACCTTCAGGACGACCCGGGCCGCCAAACCCACCCGGACCACCAGGACGACCAGAGCCTTCAGGACCTTCTTCAGCCTCAGGACCAAAGCCGGGTCTAGTAGCTCCACAAGGCCCGTGAGGACCGCCACAGGGGGGTTGGCCTTCGGGACCTTCAGGGCCCTCGGGGCCTTCGGGCCCGTTGGGGCCGTGAGGACCGTTAGAGCATGGGTGGCCTGGGGGACAGGGGTGCCCAGTAGGACCGTTAGGGCCTTCAGGTCCTTCGGGACCTTCGGGGCCGTTGGGGCCATTGGAGCAGGGGTGGCCAGGAGGACAACCGCCAGGACCTTCAGGGCCTTCAGGGCCTTCGGGACCGCTAGGACCTTGAGAACAAGGATGCCCGGGGGGGCAGCCGTGAGGACCAGCAGGACCTTCAGGGCCTTCTGGACCGTTAGGACAAGGGTGACCTGGAGGGCAGCCGCCAGGACCTTCTGGACCTTCTTCGGGACCTTCAGGACCAGCAGGACCGTTAGGACAAGGGTGACCTGGAGGACAACCGCCAGGACCTTGGGGACCTTCGGGACCTTCAGGACCAGCAGGACCGTTAGGACAAGGGTGACCTGGAGGACAACCGCCAGGACCTTGAGGACCTTCGGGGCCTTCGGGACCAGCAGGACCACCGAAAGGCGGCCTGCCAAACGGCGGGCCACCTGCACCCGTCTCGACAGGAAAGCCGGGCCTCGGCCTGCCCCCCGGCCCCCGCCGACACCCGCCATCGCCACAAGGCCTCGTAACCGTCGCAACAAGCGGCTCCTCGCCGCAGTGCCGGCACGTCTCCACCGCCTCCTCAAAGCCCTGCGGAATATAGCCCGGGTGGCGCTCAGGCGCGGCGCCACGGCACTCCTCGCGCACCTCGTAGTCCCGCGGCTCCAGCCCCGCCGGCCCCATCGCGTCGTACCGCGTCGTGTACGTGTTCTGCCAGCGGGGAGCGCGGGCGCAGTCGCCGTGGCAGGGCGCGGGGAGGGTGAGGGGGACGGGCTCGTCGCCTTCGCACGCGTCGCAGAGCGCGGAGGTCACGAAGAAGCCCTCGGGGACGAAGTTGGGGTGGCGCGGGGATTCGAGGTCGTTGTCGAGGTTGTCGGCGCAGATGGTGTACACGACTGGGACGAGGCCGTCGCGCCCCAGCGTGAAGAAGACGGTTGTCGTGGTCGTGACGGTGACTTGGTTGGCTGCATTGTCGGCGTTGTCGCCGTTAACGAGGTCCTCGTTGGTGCTGCCGTCGGGATTGGACGACATGACAAGGAGGTTCGTGTAGGTCGAGGTGACGGCGCCCGTCGTGGCAGTCGTTACGAGGGCCGTGACGGGGCGGCCGAGAGCGTCAGTGGTGACGACGGTCCTGACGACGTCGCTGGTGTACGACGACGTCGTCGTGCCCGTCGTCAACGAGGACCGGATAAGTGCGGCCCCGGCGGTGGGCGTCGCCGTCGGCGTGTACGTCGACATCGAGGTGTTGAGGACGATGGCCGTCGGGAGCGTCACGACCTGGGTGGCCAGGCCGGTGGTCGTGGGCGGCGTGGTCGTGGCCGCGGGCTGCTGTTGCGGCGCTGCGTGGACAGCACCCGCCAGCGCGGGCACGAGTAGTTTTTTCCAGCTCATGGATGCGATGCGATGCGATGGGACGAAAAGTATTAAAACTGTGGATTAGGTGTTTGAATGCGAAGTAAAAACGAAAGTGATTATCAGACCGAAAGCCTGAGGTTGGGATTAAACGAAAGTGTGTGAGGATTGCCGGTTGTCGTCGAAGGAAATCTATCGTCGGAAGCCTGGAGACTGCATCTGAGTGCGATGAGGCTCCCCATTTGTATACGGCGCGGCCGGCCACGGAATCCCACATGTGTTTTGCATTCCGTGAGCCTGGTGGGCAAACATCAACATGCTCTGTAGCGGAGTGGGTATGAGGAAATTAGCAATGAGGTCCGGCTCCATGACAGGCACGTGGTGGGCCGTCAACACATCAACAGCATGGGGCTGCCAGAGGAAAGATATGTGCCAATCATGAATGGGTGGAGACAACGCTGTGATTCGAATGGATGTGTGAATCGAGAGAAGTTCTACGAAAACGATTCTTTTTTTCTTGAAAAGCAGAATTGAAATGAACGCTGAGACACAACGAAAAGAAAAAGATGACATAGCAGATCTATAACCGTTACTTGCCTGCAGCTCACAGGCTTCTAGGCCGAGCGCTCGACTGGCAAGAGACCATGGCTGTTTACAATGGCAATGTTTGTACGCAGAGTCTCCACAACAACGAGCTTCAGCAAACATTGGACATATTGGCAATCTCTGGAAATAAGAGGAATGCCAGTTGCTCAAAGATGATGGAGGCGGCCGAAGAATCTAGAATCAGCATTGGGGAGCAGATACGAGCAGCGGCGACCAGATGCCTTTCAAAACTTCGGTGCGATAGCCGTATCCAACAGACGGCTGTGCGATGGAGGAATGCGTCTGGCGGAGATGTTGAATGGATAGGTACATATCCATGACGTGGGACGTGGGGAGAGATGGACGGACAGAGCTTGGACGACAGAGCTTGGGCCGTCTTGACCCTCTCCCAAGCCTTCCTGGCGCGCCTTGTTTGCACCTCGACCACACATCCAAGCCTCCGCACCATCAATTCTTCCATCACAAATTCTGCCATTCTTGGAGCCCACGCCGGCATTCCTGCACATGGATTTCCCACCTACCGTCCACGTTTCTCGCTCTAAATTTGCCGTCCGCCACGCAAGGGGCCGAGTATGCCTGCCATTGGCCGGCGAACCACCGCGCCCATTTTCTGGCAGATATGCGTTTGGTCTCCGTCATTGACAGTATTCGCTTTGGTCGATGCCATCGCGTGGCCCCATTCCTCGACGGGCTAGTAGGTTTTTTTATTTTTTATTTTTATTTTTATTTTTATTTTTATTTTTTTTTCTTTTTTGGAAAAGCTTTGGGTTCAACGGCACTCCTTCACCGTTCCTCCTGACAGCAATGCCTTCTAAGCAATCTGAGGCACTTTGCGTCCACCCCTGGCTACACAAGACCTCTCGCCACGTTCCACTGACACAGCAGCCCACCTTCCAGAACCATTGCATGTTTGGCCGTGTTTGGGCCATTCTCGCCGTCCTCTGCAACCTCACTACATAACTTCCGGCAAAAGCATACCCACGAAGGCGTCTGTCGTTTTTATTCTTTCGACCGATTTACGCAGGGTTTCGGGGGAGGAGTGTGAGGAGCTAACGTAACTGGAGGACGGGGACGAGGTTGTGCTGGACGCGTGCTGGGCTTTGGGGAGTGCCGGGGTGGGATTTGCCTGCGCTGTGGCCGCGTGGATGAATCCTCTACCTAGGTAGGTACCTATCTATCTATATAGAGATGCTGTTCTGTGTGTCTTCTGTCTTACAGCACTATAGCTGCTTCTCCCTACACTCACGCGCTTCTACCGCCCATGCCATGCCATAGCATATACAACAGGGCGGGTAGGCCTCGCTCAAGCTTACTACATACGAACACATATATACACATAAACACAAACAAGCCCCAACACCAAGACGCGAGAAAGAACAAGTATCTCACTTGGCTTCGAGGGGACTGGGTATATATATATAGCTTGATTTAATATGTACAAAGCATTACTCGTAAGGGCAGTACCAAAGACTTACGGTAGGTACGTGACCAACAAGTGGCCCAAGCCCAGAGCCAACGCAACGCCAACGCTGCGCAGCTTATCTACACGATCGCACCGCACCGCACCATCCCACCACCACTGCATAAAAAAGACAAAGACAAAGACAAAGATAGCGATACCTAAGTAGCAGGCAGGCAGGTAGGTGCCTAGTTGATACCTATCTACCTAGGTGGTATATACCTACCTACCGTGGTAAGCCACACAAAACACATGTACACACGCACACACACACACACACACACACACACACACACACACACACACACACACACACACACACACCCCTTCTCTCTCTCTCACACACACACACAAGCACTCAACATAACCTAACCTAAGGTATGAAGCATTTTCATCCATCCATCTAACTACCTACTCATTTACTCATTCCCTCAACTAACTTAGAGCAAAGCAAAGCAAAGAACAGAACAGAAAAGTGGTATCTCGTATCCGTATCTCCAGCTCGGCACGGCGCGGCACGGCGCACACGCCACGCCACGTCCGGCTTATCATATCAGCCGCAGTCAGCCGCGTAGACTTCCATCCTGGTCTAGACTCCCATCCAGGTCTGGACTCCAGATAAGCCAGACCAGCATCGTCGTCAGCTGCAAGCAGCAAGTATGTGGCAGCAGCGACAATGGTTGCGCAAAAAACCGTGGCTGCAGCAGGCCGTGGCTTATACGTAGCTAGCTAGAGCGTAGCAAACGACAGCGACGACAGCAGCACCCGCTACCATAGCAGCCAGCCAGCCAGCAAACAGCCAGCAGACAGCAGGCAGTAAGCAGTAAGCAGCAAAAAAAAAGATCATCAACAACATCGGCAACATGAACAACAACAAGAAGAAGAAAAAGCCTCCACCTCGGCAGCAACCCGTGCGCGCGTACGCAAGCAACTAGCACAAAAACTTCCACGCGCGCTTCCAAGCCGGCCACGTCGCCTGCTCCGCCCTCTCCTCGGCAATCAGCTCAGCGAGATTCATCTCGCGGATACCGGTATGCAGATCCATATCCTTGGCGCGCACAAACGGCGTCTTGTACCAGAACTTGTAGGGGAAGTAGAAGAGCAAGACAATGGGGAAGGCAATGTACGCGGCGAAGAAGCTCTCGACCATCTCGCCCGCGCTCATCTCCGAGTAGCCGATGGGCGCAAAGCCCGTCCAGAACTGCGCGATGAGCACCAGGATGTTGAAGATCAGCCCGCACCACGACCCGATGGTCCCTGGCTGCGAGCGGAACGCTAGCTCGTCGAGTGTGTGGCCCTGCGCTGCCCAGCCGCGTCGGAACCGGATGTGGGCCAGGCAGATGCTGCCCCACGTGAAGATGGACGACAGGCCCGAGATGGCCAGCATCCAGCTCAGCACGTCGCCCTCGGCGGGAGACGATGCCAGGTACGCCAGGAAGCCCAGCGCCGACGAGAAGATGATGCCGACCATCGGACGGCCCTTGCGGTCAATGTAGCCGAAGATGCGCGGCGCCTGGCCCTGGCTCGCCAGACCGGCCAGCGTGCGCGACGACGCGTAGATGGACGAGTTGCCGACCGAGAGCACGGAAATCATGATGACGACGTTGATGACCGACGGCAGGCCGCTGATGCCCGCGTTCTGGATCGCGATGACAAAGGGCGAGGCGGTTGCGTCGGCCGACGAACTGCCGCTCAGCAAACGGTGGTCGTTGTACGGCACCAGCAGGCCGACGAGCGTCAGCGAGACAATGTAAAAGAGCGTGATGCGCCAGAAGACCTGCTTGACGGCCGTGGGCAGCGCCTTGCGCGGGTTGGCCGTCTCGGCCGCGGCCAGACCGACCAGCTCGGTGCCAGCAAACGAGAAGGCGGCTGTGACGAAGACGCTGCACAGGCCTTTGAAGCCGTGGTTGAAGGCGCCTGGGTTGTGCCAGTACCGGCCGCCGATG
Organism: Aplosporella prunicola CBS 121167; assembly: GCF_010093885.1. Classification (NCBI taxonomy): domain Eukaryota; kingdom Fungi; phylum Ascomycota; class Dothideomycetes; order Botryosphaeriales; family Aplosporellaceae; genus Aplosporella; species Aplosporella prunicola. The sequence goes on from NW_022983541.1 coordinate 755,070, forward strand.
TAGCCGCCGTGGGGTCCGCCGCCGACGTTGAGGATGATGCCGAGGATGATGAAGCCGATGACGGCTATGACCTTGATGATGGAGAAGACGAACTCGGCCTCGCCGTAGCCCTTGACGCCAAACATGTTGATCGAGATGATGAGGACGAGGAAGATGGTCACCCACGCGCTGTTGTCGATCTCGCCGTGGTTCCAGAAGTTGACAGTGATGGACGCGGCGACGATTTCCAGCGGCAGCACGACCAGCCACTGCATGGCGTAGTTCCAGCCCATGGCGAAGCCCCACGCGGGGTCAATGAAGCGCGTCGAGTAGGCTGAGAAGGAGCCGGCAACGGGAAACAGCACGGCCATCTCGCCCAGGGCGTGGACGGTGCAGTAAAGCATGACGCCGATCAGACCGAAAGCAATGAGCAACGACGCGGGGCCGCCGGCGGCCAGAGCCTTGCCGGAACCGACGAAGAGACCAGTACCTGGAGTAGAGGTCAGTAAAACATCGTGACATATGACGAAGAGACCACTCACCAATAGATCCACCAATGGCAATCATCTGCAAGTGACGACCTTTGAGCTTGCGGGCGAGCGGCGACTCGGCCGTGGCGGCGGCGGCCGTCTCAATGTCAAAGCCCTTGCCACCATTGCCATGCGAGGCAGTGGTGCCGGCGTTGGGGTCGCGGCGAAAGCTGTCAACGAAGCGCGTAGTCCATTTGTCTTTGTGGGCAGCCGACTCGCCGACTGCGGGCGGGACGGGCGACTCAGACGAGTAGGTGTCGTGGACGCCCTTTTCAGTCTCCATTGTGTGAGATGGGAGAGAGGGAGAGAAAGAGGGAACGAGTGGTAGTTGGTGGATGCTGACGTGGGTGATGAAAGCGACGGCCGGGGCGGGCAGGGCGTTTATTAAAGAAAGAAAGAAAGAAAGGCGGCGGGCGGCCGCATTCAGCAACGGCAGGCTGATAAGTGGTTACCTACTGCTACTGTCGCTGTACGGGCGCACACGCTTATCCTGTCTGTTCGCGGCGAGGGCGCGCGAGATAAGCAGCATCCCGGCCTCTACTAGCGAATGTGGGGGGTTAGCGGCACACCCGTCCGGCTCGCCACTGACAAGCTGATAACAATCGGCTGAGCCCGAGTCCGAGTTCTTTCGAGTCCCTCGAGTTCTCCCGCTACCGGTTATCTCTCTGCCTGCCTGTTCGCCTGCCTCCGCCCGCGGGCCAAGCCGCGCCACCGTACCACGGCAGTCAGCCATGATCCTTCTCACCACCTTCCGTCCGTGAGCCGAGGGTGTCGCGGCATCGACGTCGCATCCAGTGGCGTTCCAGCGCGACCGTTCCATTGCGTGCTTTGGATCCCGTGCAGGGAAGACCCTTCCCCCGGCGTCGCGTCGACGACAAGAGGGGCACAGAGCCGCATCGTGTGTGTTGCACGCCCATCTCTCTGCGCAGATGGGTTTCTTCGCGCGTGTGCCGGGACAGCGTGGAGCGCTAGCAGGCGACTGGGTGGGCGTGCTGGACCTGGTGCCGCAACCGGGCGGATGGGCTCGAAGCGCGCGTGCGTGCGAAGCGAAGCGAACGTACCTAGGGAGAGGCACCGCGCTCACGTCACTAGCCACCGCTTGTGCGACCACGCCGTGTGTCGCGTGTGTGTCGTGTGAGGGCTCTTTGTGCGCTCGTGATGCATGGAATGAAGCTGATGATGTTGCCTACGAGTACCTACGTCCATCCACTCGTACGCAGGAACAGGCCCGTCCATCCAACCAGCCGCACCGCAATAAACAAGCAAATAAGCAACGCGCAAATTTTTCTTCTCGGCGCACCTAGAGGACTCTAGAGTGACTCGCCACCGTGTCGCGGCATTCGTTTTTCTCGCCTCCATGCACAACAACCTCCATCATGATCCCTACATCCCCACATCATGCACCCCGCACAACCTAATCCACGCCGTCTGGTTTCCCCGCAAAAAAGAAGACGAGATCAAAGTTGACAGGCGCGCTAACTAGCTCACACGAGAGAAAACCACGGCGCTTGCCCCGCCTGCGCGTTTCTGTGACCTAAGATCGGCGCTGGGGTCGCGCCGCGTCGTGCCGACTGACGTGCCGGGGCTCGGTAGTTGGAGCACTAACTACTAACTGCTCGGTCGAGAACTCCAGCTTCTAACCTTATTATGTTGTCCTTACTTGTAGATACTCGCTCGCGCTGGAGATTTTGGTGCTGGGTTCGTGGGGTACGGTTTTGGTGATGCACTTGCATCGAGGAGGAAGAAGGAGGTTCTGCTTGTGGTAGACGGGTACTTAAAAAGGTACGAGCAGAGACGAGCGTGTGCACTCGCGCATGATGCGCATGCGTGCCTACTTACCTAGGTAGGTAAGCAAGTCGAGTACTACAACTACATCTACATTTACCTCCACCCCCACCTCCACCTCCATCTACATCTACACCTACAACGACCACGCCCTCCTCTCTCCTCTTCCCTCCAATCTATCTCCCTCACCCCAATCACAACCCCACAAATAAACACAAACACAAACACCGCCCTTAGCGCCACGAGCACCACCACCACCACCGCCACGACCGGCGACCCCGACCCCGGCCCTAGCCATCCTCGACCGAGAGCATCAGAGTTAGTCTCCGCTAGGAGTATGGTTACTCGTACGAGAACGGGTAGGCCGCCCGTCCGACGTGAGTCAGCGTCAGCCACGCGACGCCACTGCCATGGCGGGTGTGGGGCGTTGCCTGGGTGATGGGTGATGGCTTGGTGCCGAGGTTGGGTGAGGGAGTTGTCGGCGGGGTGTGTGTGTATGGGCCGAGGCTTTTGTGGTGTCGTGGGGTTTGCGATGTGGGCTGTTTGTTTGTGGGAGTGGGAGTGGGAGTGCGTGTGGGAATGCGTGTGGGAATGTGCGTGGAGGTGATGTGAAGGGAGAAAGGACTTGGTTGGTTGGGTTGGAGTTAGTGGTGGTGAGGTTGTGGGTGGTGATGCGTAGAGCGGGGGTTTCTTTTTTCTCTTAGGAGTAATATTGTACTGCTGCTGCTGTTTGCTCTACCTGTGTGCAGTGAGGTAGGGTGGTGATGATTTTCTTTTTAATATTTGGATGTAGAGTGTGAAAGTACCTATTGTTGGTCAATTGACGCCTGCCCACCGCCAGCCCTGTCGGCAAAAAGCCGGAAGTGCTCCGCGTCACTCCAACTTCCCACCGCGACACGCTCCACCTCGCGCGCATCAGTCAACCGCGCGCGCGCACCACAGAGCCGCCGCAACATCACCAACACACCGCACACCCGCAACCATGGCATCGCCACCATCAGGCGTCGGGCTCCCGAAAAAACGGCCCTCGATCAGCGGCCCGCTGCCCACGAACCCCAGCAAGCGGCGCAAGCCATCAACGGGCCCATCGGGGCTGCGGCAGACGTCGTTCCCGCCCGAGTCGAGCGAGCAGCAGCGCGACTACTCGCGCTCGCCCAGCGTCGACAGCAGCTTCACCACCAACACGAACCAGGGCAAGCGGCGGCGCGGCGGCGGCGGCGGCAAGGGCCGCTTCGACGACGACGTGCGCAGCACCACGGGCACGAGCGTGCGCGGCGGCAAGGCGGGCACGGCGGCTGGTAGCGAGGCCCCGGGCGACAAGGGCGACGATGAGCCCGAGGAGGAGGAGGGCGGCGAGTCGCTTGACGCGGTTATGGAGGCCCAGGGCGAGGCCGACAAGACCCAGGATAAGGAACATATGGCGTGAGTGCTGCTGCTCCCCGGCTGGCCACTTTTGCGCTGGAATCGTGTGCTGCAATGCTAACAGTTGGGGTGTGTATAAAAGCATGTTGACGGGGCGGTTTTCTCGAGACCAGGGCGAGCGGTACGAGCGGTACCGCGCGGTGAAGCTGAAGAAGGAGACGGTGCGCAAGGTACGCGACTCCACTACGCCATCAACGTCCACGCTCTCTACTAACACCACGCCCACCCCCGCAGATCACGAACCAAACGCTCTCGCAATCGGTCCCGCAATCCGTCGTCACGACGATAAACTCGTACACGAAAGTCTTCATCGGCGCGCTGATCGAGCGCGCCCGCACCGTGCAGCAAGAATGGCAAGCCGTCGCCGAACACGCCCCAGTAGACGACCCACGACTACCAGCCAACCAAGCGCCGCCACCGCCGCCGCAGCAGCAACCGCAGCAGCAACAGCAGCCAACGACGCCGCACCCGCAGTACGGCCACCACAACCCCTACGCCCAGCCCTACCAGCACCCCTCGACGCTGCACCCGCCCTACGCGCAAACGCCCTACTCCAACATCCGCATCTCGTACGCGGCGGCGCCGCCGCCGCCGTCGGCGAGCCCGAGCCCCATCGCCGCGTCTACGCCTACCGGAAACAGCAATACCAACATCAACGGCGCCAGCAGCACATCGCAAGACACGACGACCTCGACGGTGCCCCTCTCCTCCCCATCCTCACAACCCCAATCCCAGTCCCAGTCCCAATCCCAACCCCCCACCACAAACACAAACACAACCACCACAAACGACCCCGCCACCCTCCCCCCCACAAGCACAGCCCTCCCACTCTCAACCTCGCTGCCCGACCGCCTCGCCGAGCGCGACCGCGGCCCCCTGACGCCAGACCACTTGCGCGAGGCGCTGCGGCGGTACAAGAAGGACCGCGAGGGCGGGGGCATGGGGTTTTTGGGGCTGAGTCTTGAGGGGCGGGAACGCACGGCTGGGCGGATGGGGGGGAGGCGGCTTTTTAGGTAGTGCGAGGGGGGAGGGGTTGGTGGTGCCTGAGGCACGGCATTTACCTAGGCAGCGTTGCCGTTGCTAGGTTGCTCGGCCGGCAGGGAAACGAATGGAATGCTTAGTTACCTAGTGGTTGGTTTGGTACCTAGTTCGTTAATGCAGCAAGCTAGCTAGCAAGCAAGCGAACAAGAGCTGCCTGCCTACATAGGTAGCTACATCGCTGCTTAGTTACCTAGCTAGCGGGTTCATACCTCTTGGTAGGTACAGTACCTTCCTATGAAACACGCTTGCGCTTACGCTTACGCTTACGCTTATCTGCGTACTTTGTGCGTGTGCATGTGTGTGTGAGTGTGAGAATGCTAGCTAGCTAACTAGCTAACTAGCCAACCAGGCTAGATTGTGTATTGTTGTATTGTGCAGCGCTTTTCTTTCTTCATCTTTGCTTCTTTGCTTCTTCTCGTCGCTCCTTCTCCGGTCGTTCATCATGTTCGTCTTTCGCCTGTTCTGTTCTGTTCTGTTCTGCTCGTCCATACCTCGTACCTCGTACCTCGTACCACCCTCGTTGCCTACCTCCAGCACGCCACGCCTTAAGCTTTCTTTTCCTTTTCTCTGCTCTGCTCGCCCTAACCACGAGCACCGTCACCGGCCAATCCATCTCTCCTACCCACCCACTACAAACTCGCACGCTTCTTAGGCATTCACTCACCCCGGCCCTCTACTCCCGCCCCCCCAACCCAACACCCACCCGAACAACCTCAACATCCAACGTCTCAGCATCAAGCAGAACAATCTCACCAGTGTCGACGAACCGCGGCAGCGCGACGAGGCGCACCGCCTGCGCTTCGGGTCCCTCGATGAGGCTGGTTTCGAAGTGCGGCTGGTTGCCTGCGAAGTAGACGTGTGGGCAGTCGAGGAGGAGGAGGGGGTCGCTGTCTTGGAAGGGGTAGGTCCCTGTTTGTGGTGGTGTTAGTGTGGGGTTTGGGTTTGTTGGTGCGGATGGTGGGGGTAGGGGGTAAAGGTGGTGGGTGAGTGAGTGGAAGAGAGGAAAGGAAAGGTAAGGGGAGACAAACATAGCGTATCCGGCGCCGTGGGCGCGTTGTTCCGCCAGCGCAGCATGCGCTCCATAATGGCCGCCCTGCTCTCCTCGGCCACGTACTTGGCGACATCAGCGACGGGCTGGCCGCCCGAGCCCAGAAAGCGCCAGCCGTCGACCTCGCCCTCCCACGGATTCGTGACCGCATGCATGGGGAAGCCATCGCGCGGCGTATCGGGAGCAGCTTCGCCCGGTGGCGCCGCCCACGCCCTGCTCTTGGGGAACAGCGCCGCGTGCAGCGGCTGCTGCGGGACAGCGACGCTGGCGGGGTCCTGCGCGCCGGGCAGCAGCGTCACGGGCAGGGTTGGCAGCAGCGCGGCCAGGAAGTCGTCGAGCCGCTCCGTCGGCGCCGCGTTGTACGCTGCGGCGTCGTAGCCGTACTTGTGCTTTTGGCCCTTCTTAGCGGCGACGTCTTCGCGGGAGGGGATGGGCGAGGCGTGCGCGAGCGAGTCGCCTGCGATAATGAGGCGCGAGATGCGCTGGGCCGAGGCTTGCGCCGCGCCGCTCTGTGCTTCGCCCGTCAGGTACTCGGCCAGCAGGTCCAGCGCCATGGTGTTGCCGGCCGCGCCGCTGATGCCCAGCCCGCTGACCAGCGCGATCTTGTTGCCTGCGCGCTGTTCTTGCCCTTGCTTGCCTGTGAGCGCCCAGCGCGCGGGCTGTGCGGGCAGGTCCGGCACTTGCGTCGCTATCACCTCGAATACGCCGTCTGCGTTCTCGCTCCCGAGGGCCGCGATGATGCACCCCGTGACCAGCATGTCGGTGTCCAGCGCCGCGCCCGTGAGCCGCAGCCGTCCCGACTCGTCCTCCAGCATCATCTCGTCCTTTCCGTCCGAAGAGCGGTATTTCTCGCGCCGCGGCGGCGCCGCCATCCAGTGCTGCAGTGGGCTATTAGCATTCGACCCTCTTCTTCCCTCACCACCGCAAACTCACCTCCTTCGCAATGTCGTCCAGAATGTTCGGCTTCAGCGCCATCTCGCAGTACACGGTCCCGACGACCCAGGACAGCTCGCCCTGCCTTACGTCCAGCACGCGCTCGACCTGTCTCGCCTTCTGCCCCGATATCTATGCGGCGTGTCAGCAACGCCCCAACTCTCGTTCGCTTCTTCTCCACCCGTGTAAACGCACCTCAAACTCCGCCCAAGCCTCCATCGCCCGCTCCTCTAGCACCGGCTTCAGCTCCGACAGCCGCGCGTAGTACATGTCCGCGTACTGCTGCGCATAGTGGCGGTCCGCGCCCTTGGGGAGCGCAAACGTGTCGCGGGGGACGTAAGCCGGGGGATTCGAGCGCGTCGCCGGCGCAGCAGCAGCGTAGGCGCTTGCTGCATCATTGCTGTGCTACGTTAACTGCGCGCACCGAGATAGGCAGAAAGCAAGCAGAAAGCAGGTAGAGAGTAGAAAGCAGACAGAAGGCAGACAGAAGACAAGTAGCAATCAAGTGAAAGAAACAACAAGCAAAAAGCAACCAAAGCGCAAAAAAACACAAGAAAACGTACTCCAAAGCGCCCATCAGCACCGCGGCGCCCTCGCCCATATCCGTGTCCGTCATAGCGAAGTTGGCGCGCAGTGGCATGTCTTGCTGCGTGGGTGCGCGCGCGTCGTCGTTGGATGATGCGGTAGGTGCGGTGCGGCGGCCGCGGGACCGAGCGAGCGGACGCGACGCGTCGGCGCGCGTTGGGCCACTTTGGTTGCTGCTTTTGGTGTGCCTGGTCACGTGCGCGCTGGGTTGGTAGATATCCATGTTCACCCTAGGTGCTATTCGCATTTAGAGAGAACGTATGAGAGAATGTAAGGGTTTATGGAAATGTGAGAGGGGGGGTGTAGGTATGGTAGATAGTGGACTTTACTAATTGGTTGAGGTGAGAGGAAGTACTATATATAATCATCATTCACACTCATGGAGGTTTCTCAAATAGATATATATGCCACTTCTCACACCTTGTCGCCCCTTCTAGTCCGCCAGACCTTCCACTCACAGCCCGGCAGTTTCTCACAGGGCGCGCCCACGAACCCACAACCACACAATTTAATATGGCGGGGTACGGCGGGCGATGATCTTGCGCGACGTGCCAAAAAGCACGGCAATGCGGCTCGACAACGGAGGAAAACTGTCGGCGGCATTGCGTTGTCTGTTCTTCTTGCGCGTGCGTGTGTATGTGCTGAACGGGAAATATATAATACGGAGCGTGGTTCAGAAACGTCGATTTAACACCTTCGCCGCTTCGCTATGCTTCTGACCAACAACAACAGAAACAGCGTGAGTAGAGTATAATACAAATACATACATACCGGGTCTCCTTTCTTTGTCCACCTCTTACTTAGCTTACGCGGGCGGGTCTGCAATCATATCGGGCTTCTCGGGCTGCTCCTCCATGCCCAAATCCCTGATTTCCCAGTCATCGCCAACAAAGTCCTTCTTCTCGCCCAAGACGGCCAAATGGCCCCTCGGCACGCCCTGGACCAGCCACTTCTCCGCCGCATCCCTGACCTCGTCCCTCGTGACATCGAGCAGCTGCTGCCTGCGCGTCTGCTGCATCTCATGGCTCACGCCACTCAGGAAGCGATGCATGCCCTCCTGGCTAACGCTCTCGGGCGCATCCAGCCCCTGGAACACGCTCAGCTTGGCCTCCTCCAGATCGCGCGGCGTCCAGTCGCGCTCGCGCGCCCACACCCCCGACTCGTTGATGATCTTGAGCGTGTTCTGCGGGTTCGGGTCGCGGTAGCTGTAGAAGCCGAAGATGCCGCCCAGCCCGTTCGCGTACGCCCCGCCGCCGTATGCCCCGCCCTTCTCGCGGATCTCGTGGTGCAGGTGCTTGTGCGTCAGCAGCTGCGCTAGGATCTGCAGCGGCGCGCCTTGCGCCGACGTGTATGGGACCGTGGGGATGGCGAGGCCCGAGTAGTAGACTTGGTATGGGAGGGGGAAGAACGACTTGGCGTTGCGGGGGAAGCTCGTTAGCCGCGAGACTGTGGGCATTGCTGCAGGGCTCTGAGGGATCGAGGACAGGAACTTGTTCAGTGCGGCTTCGTTGGTGGAGGAGCTCTCGGAGCCGCAGGTCAGAGCCACGCGCAGAGACTTGGTATTCGCTATCGCTAGTGACTGGATCGTCTTGAGCTTGTCGATGATGTCGGAAAGAGAGTCCCTGGACGCGAGGTTCGTCGTCAGCTTGACCTGGGTCAAGCCCGTAGTCTGCTCGCGCAACCGTCCAGCGGGCGTCAAGCCTGCCTCGGCGAATCGCCTTGCGTAAGCGTGGCCAGACTCTGCAACAGTGTTGACCGCTCCGCTGGCCGAAGCTTGGAGCAATTGCTTAATGTTCTTCTCCGCTTCAGGACCATCGAAGTTCGTCTCCATGATGATCATCCGAAGCAATTCGTACATATCGGGAATGTTCCGGTCGAGTGCGTAACCGGCAAAGGCCAATCCCTCCTCGTACTCGTTGATTGCAAGTGGGGAGTTGGTAGAGTGGTAACCGACGCTAATGCCGCCAGTCTTGGCCTTGATTAGATCCTCCAGCTCTTCCATCGTCTTGTCCTTGGTACCAAGTCTCATGATGGCGTCGCTGAAGAGGGGAATGAGCTCGCGCAGCTCGTCAGGGAGGTCATTGAAGACGTTGACAGCGCGGAAATAGGTCAGACCATTGGTTGGCGCCTCTCTCCACTGAACCTTGACATCGCCCGTCTTGCTGTCACGGAACTCCTTCTTCTCCTTTTGTCGTGGGATGTCTTTGACATGAACCGTCGGCAAGCAGCTGAGATCCTGTTTCCGACCGCTCTCCTGCTCTTCGAGCAGTTCCACCTCACGCTGTTCCAGGAACTTGTGGGCGTCCTCTTCGGTACCAAAGTTCTTAGTGGTATCCAGAATTTTCTTCGCCAGACGCTCAGTTTCCTCCACCACCAGCTCCTGCGCATAGCTCTCAGATGGCTCCATCGTAAATGTCAGGGTGTTATCGTTGAGCAAATACTTCTCCAAAAGACCCTCGAGGTAGCCTCCCTTCGCGTAGTTTGACTTGAAAGCATCCACGGTTTCTTGCCACGCCAGCGCGTCGAATGGGTCCACGCCGTTGAACCAGCCGGGCTTGAGACGCTGCATAAGGCCCATACCGAAATGGGCAGTCTTGTGCTTGAGACCAAGCTCCAACTGGTGCAAGATACCGTCGACCTTGCTCTTGCTGAAGCCCTTTTCCTTCGCCTCCGCCAAAGTCTTGAAGATGGCTTCCTTGACCTTGGGAATATCCTCTTGCTTGACACCATTGAGACCAACGGAGAAAACGCCAGTCTTGCCAGAACCGTCAAAGCCCGTGTTCGGGCTCCAGTCGGGGCCCAGCCCAGCTTCAATCAGACCACGGTAGAGAGGCGAACCGTAACCATCCAAAAGAAGCGATGACAAGACACCGAGCGAGAAAGTCTCCAGGACGTCCGACGTGTCACACACCAACCATGTTGTGGAAGTCTTGTACTGCATGTCCTGTGGTACCAACGGATCCACCGGCCCCTTCATGGTCACGTTCTTCGGTCCGTCCTTGAGGCTGATTGGCGTCTTGATATCAGTGTCCACCTTGATCTTTTGGAACCTATCCAGCTGCGACCCGATTTCCTTCAAGTGGTCGTCAAGCGGCATATCACCGTACGTAAAGACCTTTGCGTTGCTAGGATGGTAGTGATCGCTGTGGAACTTCTTGAGCTGTTCGTGCGTCAAGTCGGTGATTTTCTGCGGATCTCCTCCCGAGTTGTTGATGTCCGGGAACAGGTGGTCCTGGAACCGGATGTAGTACAGATAGCTCGCGTCCGACATTTGGCCCTTCATCTCGTTATAGACGACGCCCTTGAAAGCCAATTGGTTGTCCGCAGAGGCAGGCTGTAACGGGTTCTCCGGTCCAATTCGCCAGCCTTCTTGAGTGAAGTCATTCGCCTTCAGCAGCGGGTGCAGAGTGGCATCCAGGTACACTGACATCAAGTTCTTGAAGTCTTGGGGGTTGGTCGTGGCGAAAGGGTACGTGGTGTGATCCGAAGAGGTAAAGGCGTTCATGAAATTGGACAGCGAGCGCGGAAGCATCTTGAAGAAGGGATCGCGAACAGGATATCTGAGAGGGTCAGCATTCGTGGTGGGATTACGCGTATGGCTATACAGACTTCTCGCTGCCGCAGAGCGTGGTGTGCTCCAGAATGTGTGGCACACCAGTGTCATCGGGCGGGTTGGTCTTGAAGCCAATGGAGAAGACATTGTTGGAGTCGTCTCTGGCGACATGAAGGTAGTCGGCTCCAGTCTTGTCGTGCTGAAGATGCAGAGCAGTGAGCTCCAGTTCCGGGACGTGCTTGGCGCGCTTCAAGGTGAATCCGTGGAGCTGCGAGCCGGCTGCCGGGTACTTCTTCAGGTCCGTGACTGAGGCAAAGCTACGGATGGATGCGCCAGTGGCAGGCGACGAGCGCAGAAAGGGAGCGCTGGTCCGGGAGGCCCATACTGACGGTCGCGAGGCGCGGAGCATGGCCAGGTGTGCGCGCTGCAAAAAGTTGCTGAAAAAGAGCAGGACGATGATGACGAACAGCATCGCGAGCTACAAGAGTCGGCGGCTGATGAAGTGTGGCGCGGGGCGACGCCACACGCACGCTTAGTCAGGCAGGGTCACGGCCAAAGATGGTGGGCGGGCACGCTGTGTCCCAAAGAGCAGCCGGCGGCTGAAAGGGCTGAATGGCAGGGTAGGGCAAAGGCATCGGAAGATGTTTGGTCGGATGGTCAGATGCTAGATGCGTCGTCGTTGGTGCGTCAGTTGTGAGTCTGCCGGCGCTCGCATGCCTCACGGTCTTCCGTCACCCACTCACTGCCGAAAGCCATTCGACCAGCCGGCGACAGAAACCCGCTTCCTTCTCAAACCCACCGCGCATCTTCGCATCTTCGGCCACCGCCCACCACGCCCCCCGCTCACCCACTCATTGCTATCCGCCCTGGAGCTTCCGCCGACGCATTCGACGAGTCGTAGCTGGCTTCCGCCGCAGAAGTCTCAGCTGCACGCCTGCCTGTTCGCTTCGCCCTCCAGCCTGTAGCCGGTCCGTCGTACCCCGCGAGCCTGCTCTGCGGCCGTCGGTGCGCCTGGTCTATGTAAAGGGCCTCCTCCGACGCCTTTCCACCCTCTTGTTGGCCGAGGGAAAGCGTGGGGCAGATACTTCAAGGCGCGCGCACACTCCGGTGCATGGCAGCTGTGGCGCACCAACCCCAGCCCGCATCCTCCCACGCCCGCCCGTCGCCTGCAGACACCCCAGCTCCCCATTTCCCCAACCATACCATGACCGACGAGGCCCCAGTTCCCATGGCGACCGCACCTCCACCTGCCGGCCCGCCGGCCAAGAAGGCCAAAAGCAAGAAGGGCGCGGACCCGAGGGACGCGTCGGAGCAGATCGCGGCCAAGATTGCGCAGCTGGAGCTGGACGCCGCGGGGGAGAAGGACCAGGACATTGAGATTGAGCGAGAGGTCAAAAAGGCGAACCGCGAACTGTCGCAGCTGCTGTCGTCCATCGAGTCGCCCATGAAGCGCGTGGACGAGGTGCGGAAGAGGTACTCGTCGCTGCTGGCAGACATGAAGCGGACGGAGCGCGAGCACATCAAGTCCAAGAAGCGCGCCGACCAGCTCCAGAAAGAGAAGGACACGGGCAAGACGGATCTGAACAAGATGACGACGCTGAAGGAGCGGCTGGAGAAGATGTCGCGCGACCTGACAAAAGAAAACAAAAAGTTGAAGGTGCGACCTGGGCGCTTCGAGCTTTTGGGAAAGGCATGGTCGCTAACCGCTCTTTCTTTTCTGTAGGAGGAAAACATTCAGCGCGACCAGCAGGAGTCTAGGCACCGCGAGGAGCTGCATGACCGGCTTGAGCGCATGATTCTGGACGTCGAGGAGGCCATAATGCTAAAGGAGAACCCGGAGCCGCAGCCCGTCGACATGGACGCGGACAAACTGTGCGTTTGCTTGAAAGCGCGTCACCAAAGCTAGCCTGACTAACGCAGGTGCAGATTCGAAGAAAAGTTCAAGTCGTTCGTCGATCAATGGGAGTGCCGCGAGAAGCAATTCAAGTCGATTTTGCGCGTCAAGGAGCTGGAGATCATCTACCACCAGGCGAAGCTCGACCAGCAGCGCAAGGCGCAAGAGGTCGAGTCGTCCAAGTCCAACCAGCTGACCCGTCAAGTCACGACCTTCTCCCAAACCGAAGCCGAGCTGCGCAGCCAGCTCAACATCTACGTGGAAAAATTCAAGCAGGTAAGCTTGCATATCTCGCCGCAAGATGTGCTCGCTGCGGCCTCCTCCGTGTGTTGGAAGAGCCTCTCTGATATCAGTCAGGTCGAGGACACCCTGAACAACTCCAACGACCTGTTCCTGACGTTCCGGAGGGAGATGGAGGAAATGTCCAAGAAGACCAAGCGCCTGGAGAAGGAGAACCTGGTGCTCACGCGCAAGCAAGAGGCGACCAACAAGAACATTCTCGAGATGGCCGAGGAGCGGACGCGCACGCAGCAGGAGATGGAGAAGCTGCGCCGGAAGAACGAGAACCTCGAGAAGCTGTGCCGGGGCATGCAGGCGCAGGGGCGCGGGCAGGTGCCGCCCAACGGGCTGGACGCCGACGACGACGGCACCGAGAGCGAGTACCTGGACGACGACGACTACGACGACGAGGGCAGCGAGGAGTATGACGAGGACACGGAAGAGGAGGCCATTGACGTGCGCCCGGGGCCCGAAGCAAAGGTTTACGGCCCGCCGCCCCCGCCGCCGCAGCAGCAGCAGGCCTTGGCCAACGGCGGCAAGGTCAATGGCAGGGTGAACGGCCAGGCCAATGGCGTGAGGCAGTCGTAATTGCTATCTATGGTTGCATGGGCTGTACGCTATCTAGCTTGGGGAAATTCATCGGTAAACACAACAATGCAAATATACAACAGTAGCGGTTGGTGCGGGAGAGAGACGTGACTAGCGATGGAGCCTTGATGGTGGTGTGAACTGAGCTTAGCCCTGCACACAGCAACGTCATGTGTTTACGCCATCGGTGCGACAAGGGTCCAACTTAGCGAGCCGAGGACGAGCTTTGCTTCCCCGCAACTGGCCTTCCCCGGATGTCACGTAACTAGGTATGTAACCGACGACTACTTATATCTACAAAACAACACACTCCTTCAGTTGATCTTTCACTGCAATCCTCTCACACATATACATATTCATTCCTTTTACCCACGCACTCACACCACTCCACCACCATCAAAACAACAACAACAATGGCTTCTCCACCCACAGCCTCCACCCCCACGCTCCACACGCCCCTCTGCACCCTCCTCAAAATACAACACCCCATCCTCCTCGCCGGCATGGCACACACGTCGTCCGCTCCGCTCGCCGCAGCCGTCAGCAACGCGGGCGGCCTCGGCACAGTAGGAGGGCTGGGCTACACGCCCGCGCAACTACGCAGCATCATCCACGAGCTAAAAGCGCAGCTCAAAGCGCCGACGCTGCCCTTCGGCGTCGACCTCGCGCTGCCGCAGCTGGGCGGCACCGCGCGCAAAACAAACCACGACTACACGCGAGGCCAACTCGACGCGCTGATCGACGTCGTGGTCGAGGAGGGCGCGGCGCTGTTCGTGAGCGCGGTGGGCGTGCCGCCTGCGCGCGTCGTGCGCAGACTGCATGACGCGGGCGTCGTGGTCATGAATATGGTGGGCGCGCCACGGCACGCCGTCAAGGCGCTGCAGGCGGGCGTGGACGTGGTGTGCGCGCAGGGCGGCGAGGGCGGGGGCCACACGGGGGAGATTGCGGGGGGGATCCTGGTGCCGGCGGTCGTGGACGTGGCGAGGAGATTCAAGGCGCCGTTGACGGGGCAGCCGGCGCTGGTGGTGGCGGCGGGGGGCGTGAGTGATGGGCGGGGGGTTGCGGCGGCGTTGATGCAGGGCGCGGTGGGCGTGTGGGTGGGGACGAGGTTCGTCGCGAGTGTCGAGGCGGGGTGTTCAAGGGCGCATAAGGACGCTGTGGTGGGGGCTGGGTGGGGCGATACTCTGCGCACGCTTGTCGTTAGTGGTCGCCCGTTGAGGGTCAGGTCGAATGACTATGTGAGGGAATGGGAGGCCAGGCAGGACGAGATTAGGAGGTTGACGGAGGCGGGCGTCGTGCCGTTTGAGAAGGATTTGGAGGAGGGGAAAGATGTCGATATGCCGTTTTTGATGGGCCAGGTTGCGGCGGTTATTGCGGATGTGAGGCCCGCGGGGGATATTGTGCGGGATATGGTTAGGGAGGCGGTCGAGATGTTGAGGCTGGGGCAGACGTATACGGTCGAGAAGAGTAAGTTGTAGGGGGTGGATACCCGGGACATGGATGTATGTACCCTTTCTTTCCTTTCTCGTTTTTTCGACGAGGTCACTCCTTATCTAACTGCGGGGTTAGGTCGTGAGTGTTGCTGGGTAACACGTCTGAAATTGAGTTAGCCTTTTGAGGGTATGTGTTCTGAGTTTATGTCACGAGTCCGCTACTATCAATGCTCACATAGACAGCAGTCTTCTGGCATCACTTAATGTTCAAAAAGAGCTAGTATACCTTCATTCATCTACCTCTCCATAGTAAGTGTCGCCCTTATTACCACCGTTTACCGCCAGGCCATTTCACTTCATCCCTACGAGAAGTGAAGTTACTGACGTTGACACAAAGTTCCGGCTGACATGGTGGTAGGCACGTACCCTTTTCGGACTGGCGTGTTGGGGTATATAAGGGTCACCTCGCCTTCCTTCATTGTTCCTGCTCTTTACAACAACGACAACGACAAAGGTGCTTGCCTGCCAACCACTCAACGCAGCACCATCACCATGCCTTCAAGCGACGTGGAGTAAGTCTTTGTCGAGGTTCTTTGTTTCCGCTAGAGCTCATTGTACTGACTGTCTTTTTTAGAATCTACCAGACGAGCCCATTGCTCACGAAACTCCCTCGTGAGATTCGCGACATGATCTGGGAATATCTCCTTTTCTTCGATGAGCACGATTGTTTACACTTCTGGCTCTACAAATGCTCCTGCTTCGGCGTCATCAAGAGACGCAGCGTCGAGCTCGACCGGAAGAGTCGTAGGTACCGAGTCTCCAATCTTCCTAACGTCTGCAAGTAAATGCGGAGTGAGGCCATGCAAATCCTCTGCCGCATAATGGAGCTCACGCTCTATGCCCCCGACCCTCAAATTCTCGACATAAGCTGAATGTTTTTTCTAAAGGTTTACAATAGATTCTCCCATGCTAATTACAAAATAGTTCAAGCAAAACAGTACTCCTTTTGACTTCACCTGCATCCGCCACTTAAACCTTCACCTACCGCTGCAGATCGAAGAGCCTCCTGTCTTTTATGGAGCCCCAACGAAAGACCTGGAGGTACTCGACAAGCTCGTTCGTAGCCTTCAGGTCCCAGTCTGTGAGATGAACGACTCGCCCTTCTCACTGAGATACACCAATGCGCATGCGACATGCGCCCGCTTGATGCGCTCCAGTGAATCGACGTCCGCAGATCTCGACCTGAATGAGTACGATCTCCAAAGATTAGTCCCAGACAACGCGCTCCGCTTCGCGTGTGAGCACAGCAACTTCACGACCCAGATGAAGTATCTGTTTGATGAGCTTGCAGCCCGCGGCAATATGAAGAGCCTGACTATTCACATCCAGCTTTACCATGATGACTGGAATGAACCCATCTGCGACTCCCGCGGTGTCGACGACTTCTTCGCGCCCATGGCGCAGCTACGCCTTGACAGCGCTGAGATCTGCATCGATTCGTCCCCGTATGGAGATGACTGCGATGGCAGCCGTGATTGTGAATGTATGGATTGTTGCTTTAACATAGTTAGGGGCGTCTGCAATGGTATGTTTGGTTGTTGCTGTAAGAAATGCCTCGTGCGCAAAACTATCCAGGCGGGCGTCTGTACCAATATTAGGGCTAAGGCGGAGAAAGTCGTGGCGCGCATCATGGGCCGCGAGAAGCAAGGCTGCGATGACAGCTTCACTTGTGGCTGTCAGGATTGCTTTCCGCCCATTTCGAAGCCGACACCCTAGGCTCTCGTACCGGATGACCTGATATCCGAGCATCTAGCATGCTACTGTACCATAGACACAGACAATAAGATGCAAGCCTCAGCCTTACCGCATCCTACCACAAAGTACCACATCCTCCCCCAACGGACACCACTGCACATCCCTCAACCGCGCAACTGGAATCCTTCCACCACCCTCATCCCTTCTAATTCCAGGCGCCACGGTTACTGCACCCTCACCCAACCATGTCGGCGCCAGCGTCACGACCACGGCATCCACCAGGCCCGCGTTGCTTGGCTCTAGCAACGCATTAATAACTCCCGCCCCGCCCTCCACCATTACACTACTAATCCCCTCACGCGCTAGCAGAGCTAATATCGCCTTCCACGCAATGCGCCCACCTGGCTCGTTATTCTCTGTCGGGAGCGCAAAGTAGCGCCCTCCACACCGCTCAAGCAGCGCGCGCCGCTTTGGCGGGACAGCCGTCCCTTCACGCACGACAACCCAGGGCGCGCGACCACGGCCATCCAACGCCAACTTCAACACCTTTGCAATCTTCCCCTTTCCCTCACCATCACCATCACCATCATCACCAAAATCCCACCCCGCACTCGGATCCACGACCACCGGTCTCGGCTGCCCGTCCAAGCCCTCCCCACCATAGCCCCCAACACCTTCAGCACGACAATTCAGACTCGGGTCATCGACGCGCGCGGTCCCGGCTCCAACGAGAATGGCCGCGTGGCGCGAGCGCAGGTGGTGCGTCATTGCTTTCGACGCAGGGCCCGAGAGCAGCGTCTGCGTGCCGGGAGCGAGCGCGAGTGCGCTGTCGAGCGACGTGGCGAACGTGAGCGTCGTGTATGGTTTCGTGGGCGTGGATGCGTTGGAGCTAGACGTGGGTGCTGCTGGTGGCAGGTACGGTTCTAGCGCCGTTATGGCCGCCGCGTCGACGTGCAGCGCGTCTCTGGTTTTGGGGACGTGCGCTGCTTCGCTCATGCTTGTTTTGTGGTGGGCGGTGGGTTTGGCGGTCGTGGTAGGTAGTTTAGATGCGGGAATTGCTTTTGAGATTGCTCGGTGTTGTTGATGTTGGTGTTGGTGTTGATGTCGTCGTCGTTGTTGTCGTCGTCGTTGTTGTTGTTGTTGTTGTTGTGGAGAGCTGTTGTTGACAAGCTACAGTAGCTTACAGTACGAAGTAAGCTAGCTGGCTGGTTGTGGGGAAGCTGGCGCACCGCAACCGCCGCTAATTATGTACAATACATATGGCGGGGGACATGTTGCTAGCAACGGACCATACTCTGTCCATTGCGTTTTTTCCTTGTCGGAAAGGAAACCACTACATCATGCATGCAGAATTTAAACTGCAATCGCGCAATCTTCTTCGTAGGGAATTATTCTGCTAGCAATAGCGCACCGCGCTAAAATGCAGCTTGCGGCTTATAATAATATATATATATCATTGAGTAAACCTACCTCTTCTAATCCGTAGAGGCAAGTATGTACCTGGGTAGGAGTCGTATATAAGCTGTTATATTGTATTGCTTTGCATTGCACTGCGTCGTACATAAAAAGTCACAGTCTCAGCCAGGCCTTCCCGCCATATTTAAATTCAACCACCATCTTCGTTACATAACGAAAAACGCTAGCATTCTGCTCAATGGAGGAGTTGAATCATCATTGTCTCGTATTAGATTTCAATCCACTTACCTCGTTGTCTGCGTCTTCTTCCTTGTTGCCCTTCTTTCCCTTCCTTTGGTTTGCCCCTTCTTGGGCTCCGCGTATTCCTTTTCTACCCAATACAGCTCGCGCACGATACAGCTCGCGCATGTTCGACATGTTATGGTTCCGGAACAGCTTCGTCCCGATGGAGGCAACATATGTCACGCGTGTCGGATCACTTCGTGGGGCTGCGCGGCTGCGCCCGAGGGAGGACGAGAGGAGAGGGTTCTTGCTGCCCTGGTGGCGCTGCCGTTTTCGCGGGCTTTAGTTGCTTTATGTTTGATACGAGCTTGCTTGCTTGTGTTGAGTAAACTGCTTTTCCTTTCCTTGGATGGTTTATTTGTCCTTCCTTCCTTCTATCCATTTCCTTTAAACGCCCATAACCCTACTCACCCACCCATGCAGAATAGAAGAGAATAGAACCTTGACTCCGTTTTTCGTTTTCGCCATCGCCATGCTGAAGTAAAGGCTGTAGTTGCAGTTGTGATTGTAGTAGTCGCACCGAAAAGAGTGGGACGACTAGTCTCGCCACTGTTTCGCGCACTTGGTACACTGTTGTTTGTGCGGTTAGACGGTGAAAAGGCAAGGGAAAAGCAGGTGTGTAAACGCACCTTGAAGAACTGTGTCATAGGCTCGTCGGCCGACCTGATCTGGATCTGGTAGAAATAGGCCTTGTCGCCGCCGCAGCCGTCGCGGGGGCATTGCGCTGTGAGAGACAAACAAGCAACATCAGCAGCAGCACTCTTACACCCCATCCACGCACAAACATAAACATACCATCAACCCTATCGACATTATCCCACGCGCCCTTCCCACCCATCACATCCTCAACCTCCTTGCGCTTCATCGCCTTGCGCTCGTAATACCGCCTATCCAGCACATACTGGTACGGACAGCTGCGGCACTCGAAGCGATTCTTGCCGCGCAGGTGGGCGTCGGGCGCGCCGTCAGCGATGGCTGCGTCCGGCACGCGCGACACCGTCAGCGTGTTGCTGCAGGCGGGGCAGACTGTGTGGGAGGGCGTGTTAGCTTGTGCGCGACCGAGGACGGGTGCGAGAGGAGCGAGTGCTGGACCAGCGCATTGCTGCGCGGAAGATCAAACGGGTAAGAATCGCAGAAAAGACTCACAGAGCAGCATCGTGACGTCCTTCTCCTTCTGCCTCTACTTCTGCTTCTACTTCTGCGTCCGGTCCGGTCCGGTCCAGTCCGTGAGCTACCCAAGAAAGTGCGTACGCGCGCGCGTTGTTGTCGAGTGTAGGTGGTGGTGTCGCGGTCGAGAAAAAGAAAGTCGGTGCAGTCATTCCAGAAAGCGCGGGGAGCGGGAGCGGAAAAGCTCCGCGCCAACCTCCATCCAACGGCCAACCGTTGTTCGGATTTACCACGGGACTGGGAGCTGCGCGCTCGCGCCGGGTCGTTATTGTGTGTGCGTGCATGTGGTGTTTTGTGGCCGCGACTGGTGATTGATGTACGATTCCTGAGCACAGGCGACAACTTCTTGTGCTTGGGCTTGTTGAAACTGTGTGCTTTAGTGTGTGCGGGTGTACTGATCGTGGACGATACTTCTACAAGTGCATGGGCAGATAGGTCAACGAGTAGATTAAACTGCCAAAGCTCTGTCTAGAGACCGCCGACTGGCTACTCTCTGCCTGTCTGGCCTCTTTCCCTGCCGTTATACTTGACATAGAGGCAGCTCCTAAGTAGCCACCAAGTCATCCATTTCATTCATTCCGTGCTAAGACGTCTGTCTATCCTGGTGCACGCACGCTGAACCTTTCTTCGCGGGCCAATCCGCCTGCCCGCCTGCCCACCGCCTGCCTGTACATTACACGCGAACCAGAAGAAGCTGCTGAGGAATCATGCATGAATAAATCATAGCTCGTCGTCGACCTCCATGGCGCCGTCTGCCTCGCCGGCCTCCTTGGCTTTGGGCAGGCATGCCTCCTTGTCGATCATCTGCCGCGAGACCGAGACGATGTTGTCTTCGATAAGCTGCTGGCCGACGTCCTCGATGTCTGTTGATTTGTCAGTGGCAATTCACTAGAGGAAGCAGTTAGATGCAACGTACGCTTCTTCGGGTCGACCTTGCCGACGTATCGCGTCTTCAGCTGCTCCTTGGTCAGCTCCGTCTCCTCCTTCACTCGCTTCTCGTAGCCCTCTGCCAGGCTGACGAGCTTCTTCAGCTTCTCGTTATTCCGCTCGCCCTCGTGCTTGAAGTCGGTCATCTCGAGCGCCTCAGTCCAGACGTGCTTGTGCAGGTTCATCAACATGTTCTCCTCCAGGCCCGTCTTCCTGTAGTTGATGCCTATGCTGTAGTAGTGGCGGTTGAGGCCGTGGATGAGCGCCTGGATGGAGGGCTTGTTGAGGTGGCCCAAGTTGGAGGTGGTCTGGCGGGGCTCGTGGCCCATCATGAGAGTCTGGGGGTTGATGAGGCGGAAAGCGTCGATAACGACCTTGCCCTTGACGGACTGGATGGGGTCGACGACGACGGCGACGGCGCGCGGCGTCAGCTGCTCGAACGACTGCTGTGTGTTGATATCGACGCTCGACAACCAGCACCCGAAGCCAGGATGCGAGTGGTACCATCCCACCACCGTCTCCGGCCGTCCCGTTTGCCGCAGCATGTCCATCATCTTCGTCTGGAATACGGGGTCTACCGCCTCAACGCTGACTCCCGTTCCACTCTGCGGCATCGCGAATACGTCTACTACCCGTACCGTGTAGTCGTCCACAAACTCGCCCAGCATCAGTCCCATGACTTCCATGGGCACACCGGCACGGCCGTGCCGCAGCATCTTCAGGAGCGCGAGCGAGGATATGTAGACGGTCTCGGAGTTGTCGATGAGGTTGGTATCCTGAAAAGCAGCTTGTATCAGTATAATGCGTTTGCGGGAGCAACAAGTGACAGGCGGCATTCTGCCGGCGAGGGCGGAAAAGGGTCGCGCTCTCCGGTCATGATTCGCGATGAGAGAGCTCGCGGAGGCGTTGACGACATACTTGAGCTGGGCCGCCTTCTCTCATGCCCTGGGCGGCGGCGAGCATGCGGTTTAGCCTGTCCATGGCGAGGGATGCAATGTGCGCGCTGGTGGCGAAAAAGGCGACAGTTGGTGGTATAGAACGCGAGGACGACGGAGGAGATGGGCGGTCGTGAGTTGAGAGGTGCTGAGGCAGCGGGATAGAGCTTAGGTGCTTCCATAGGTACCGCATCTACTGGCGCCGAAGCTCCGATGCCAAGCCATCTTATCAGATAATGACGAATCCATACAAAACACCATCTTCCCTCGGTCATTCCTTCTTCATCACTGCTCTAAGTCTTTTTCACCTCATCTTCGCTGGGTTCGTCGTCATCGCCGCTCAGTCGGTCCTCTGAGTCTTTGAGGCCTCCTTAAACTCACGTCTATCAATATTACTCACGTACTCGATATCACTATCGTCCCTCTACTTGCTCGTGCTCATGTTTATACCCGTCAATTCCCTCGTCTAGGTCTTTTTTTAACACCCTCACCACTGCGCTTAAGCTTTCGAAACACCTTCCGCTAAGCCGTCTCTTCAATTTTTAGTAGCCAACCGCTGTTCACGTCGCTATGCTTAAAGGCTTTGATCCTCCGCGGTATTGCGACGCAGCTAGTCAGGCAATCAAACAGGTAGGGAGGAAGACAGTAAAGAAAGAGCCCAAAGGAGTCATGGATTTTAAGGAGACTGATCAGCGGTTGGTTGTTGATTCCTGGTTATTTTGTCAGACGTGATGGCTGAGCAGGTGTGTGTGTGAAAACAATACCGCATCTGTTCACTTACAATGCTGTGCCGAGGCGGTATAAATACCTCGCAATTACCATCGAGTCTACAACACACAGCAGACAGCGAGCAAGGAAGCACGCAAGCTACCAAGCACACAGGCTACTGAGCACGCACAAACTGCACACACACACGACGACCGTACACACTCTAACCGCAAACATGACGAACTCCGTCTCCAAGACCACGTCTCCCCCCAACAAGCACACGCACGCCGCTGCCAACCACGGCAACCATGCGCACGCCGATGCTAACGAGCAGCCCGCGGCGCCCGTGGACAGCCGCAACATTCCCTGGCGCTGCTGCCAGTGCGGCTACCGCAACCCCGATACGTGGTACACGCGCTGCAGGGCATGTGGACACGAGGGCGGCGGCTGCTTCGTGTGCTGGGCGGAAGGTTAGGCTCGGGTAAGAGGCCCTGGCTAGCTGCACCGACTGACTTGCACGACAAGCAGTAGAAACTGGTGAGTAGAAGGTGTCCTTTGGGTTTCTGGTGTTTTTTCTTTCCTTTGTTGGGTTCTACTTCAATCCTTTGTAAGATGAGCGGAAGGAGAAGATAAAAGACAAAACACAAAAAAACGTTAAACCTAGGTAACAAAAATGTGGAGGCAAAAAATGGGGAAAATAATAAAAAACAAATTTGTTAAATATTTAGTGATCATATTGTGAACGGGTGGATGCATGAGTGGGAGACTAATTGGTCTCATCTGCTGAGTGGACGACGACGACGCCGCACCAGTACCACTCCCTGCAAGTTTGGTCCTTGGATCCGTCCCACTATGGTGATGTCCGGGGGACGGGAGACGTGTAAGTGGCCGCGTGGGTGTGTGCGGTTGGCGGGATTTGTTAGGTTGTTTGCCTGCCTGTCTGGCTGGCTACTGCTGTCACCTTGAAATCCCACTGCATCGTTTGGGAGTACGTGTGTGTGTGCTCTTCTGTGTGCTCTATTCTAATCATAATTATTTTTATTATTTATTTTCAAAACGCAATATCCTCTGCCGATGTGTTTGCATTCGTCCTGCATAAAACATAAAACATAGGGCATTAAACGTGAAATATTGAGAGAACAAAGAAATGGAGTTGTAGACCTGTAGTCACTAAACGAAACCAAAATAGCTCCCACCACCTACAATAGGCAAGCTTCCCCACAGCCCGCGTCATTCCGCAGCTCCGCCGCCTCCGACCGTTAACTCCGACCACCTACGCCTTACAGCCGCGATAAGCGTACCTGCCTATAACACCCGCCACCAAAAAAACATCCTCCCTACCAGCACCCCCAATGGCACGTCTCTCCGGCCTCCAACGCGACGTCCTCGCCCTGTACCGCCAATGTCTCCGCGCAACGCGGCAAAAGCCCCTCGTAAGCCCTCCCACCAAAATCCAAAGCCCCAAACCACACACTCCAACCCAACCCAACTCAAACCAAACCAAACCAATCAAACGCACGCACGCACAGCGCTGACGCCGCACCAGGAAACGCGGCCGCACTTCCGGGCCTTCGCGAGGTGCGTACACACTACACATACACAGCGCCCACAGCCTTCACGTGAAGAACGAGAAGGCAGTGGTGGTTACCTACCTAATGAAAGAAGCCTTGATATTGACAACGATCACGAGCAGACAGGAATTCGAGAAGAACCTCGCGATCGAAAAGCGCGATTTCGCTGCCATAGAGTACATGCTGCGGCGCGGGCACCGGCAGCTGGAGATCTATGAGGATCCGGGCATTCGCGACGTCCATCGCTAGTTAACTAGATGCCTGAAGTTTGAAGTGCTGGGAGTCGAGGAGGAGTGTATGAGGATGATATGGGCACGTGATGGCGTGGCGATGAATGTGTTGTTGTGAAAAGGTCTCATGCTGCCACCACCGTCCTTGACGATGTGCTCGCGCTTCTGGGAGCTCTTTTCCTTCTACTCCTAAGAATCCGCTTGCCTACACCCACTCGACGGCTATGATCGCGGTAATCGCTAGAAGGTTTCACCAACAGCATCGGCTCCCGAGCCCTCTGCTTTTTCTACCCAAGTCCAACTTTGAAGAAACCCAAGGGCGCCTACAAGCTACACGGCGAGCTCTGGCCATGGCCCAGAAAGGAATACATCAACATCGAACAGGCCGCTACTCTGAGACGGGAGCCAAGCAGTATTTGAGATAGTCTCACCCGCAAACGCTACTACGTCTTCCTACCAAACTTGCGCTCCACCTCCTCGACCGCTCTCCTCTGCCCCTCGTCCCTCTCCCTCTCCAACCGCGCCCTGATATCCCGCTGCAGCGCCTTGGCGTCCTCGACATCCACCCCGTCCTGGATCAGTTCATGCGCAAGCGTCGAGCTGCGCTCGTAGTCCTTGTTGAAGAAAGCCCAGCGCGCCAGCCACATGCGCGCCTTAGACGTCGTAGGCGTGACGCCCACGCCCAGCGGCTCGCTCCCTTCGCCCTGGCTGCTATCCACGCCGTCCGGCTCCGGCCCTTCCTCCTGCGCCAGACAGAGCTCCATGTACGCGGCGCATTCCTCGCGGTCGTCGAGCCGCTCGTACAGCAGCGCGATCTGGTACAGCGTTTCGGGGTCTAGCACGCCGCTGCCCAGGCCCTCTGCACTGCCGAAACTGCTCCCGCCTGCGCCGCCTTCGTAGTAGCTGCCTGCCACGAGAGCGCGCTTGTACGCGCGGATCCCGTTCGCAAGCTTGCCGACTTCACCGAAACATTTGCCCACCGCTTGCCACATCTTTGGGTCGTACGGTCGCAGCGACGCTGCGCGCTGGAAGTAGAATAGCGCGTAGCTGTACATTTCTAGCATCTCGTATGTCTGGCCCAGCCCGTACCAGGCACGATAATCTTTGCGGTTGACGTCAACGGCGCGCCGATAGCTCTCAATCGCCGCGTGCGTGTTCTTCATCTCGACGTATTCGTGTCCCATGAGCGTCCAGGCGGACAAGAAATTCCGGTCAAGAATCAAGGCGCGTCGGAAGTACATGACGGCTTTTTCGTGCTCCGACTTCAACGAGTAGTAATTGCCCACAACGCAGCAGGTCTCTGGGCGGAATTTGTCGGCGGCTGTGGCGATCTGGGCCACAAAGGCGAGCTTGGGTCGTAATGACATGACATATAGGATGTTGGAGTAATTGTCGAGCGCATCGAGGCGGTATGGATCGCTGGTGACCAGGGAGGAGAATATGGATTCGGCTTCTTCAAAATCTTTCGAATGGTAGTATAGAAGAGCGCGCTGCGTCTTGAGGAATGCGCTGTTGGGGAAGATTCCCTGGACTTGCGTGAGTTCGTTATGGATATGGTCGGTTGATTGGTATAGCTCCTGGTTGGTGTAGATGTGAAAGAGAAAGGTCATGAGGTTCTGTGGCAGTTGCTCGGTGATGAGGTTCAGGTCTTCTACCGAACCGATCAGCGAGGCTAACTCCTGCCACGCTCCCCAGTTATACGGGTACAGATGTACACTGCGAATGAACCACTTCTTGGCCATCTCCTCATTCTTGCCTTTTGCCAAGACGATGCCGTAGAGGTACTCTAACCAACCCGTGCCTTCTTTGCCGCTAGCATGCCGTTCTGCGAACCAATCTTCTAGGATCCTCAAAATGCCGTTGAGCTCTTTATTGACTGTCACGCCTCCGTCCGCAGGTCCCAATACCATCTCGCTGTCCTCATCTTTCCGCTTCTCCCCCGCCATGTACTTGGCGTACAATGCCAGGAATAGAGATTTTTGGCTGAGGCCTGAGAACGAACGGCTCACCGGTTTCGGCTCCGAGGCGGCTGTAGCTTTGGTCTTGCCCTTTTGCGACGGCTTACTTCGTTGGGATTGCGAAGACGCTGGTGTCGCTATCGACGCGGCGGAAACCACGCTTGGCGGTATGAAGACAGCTGCGCAACGGTCATACTCGCGGCAGTCAAAGTAGGTTTTTGCAAGAAGGAACTTGTGGAGCTCCTTGGCTTCTAGGTGAGCCTCGACCGGATCAGAAGGGTATTGTTCTTTGGCGGGGAATGTGTCGGAGACGGGCGAATCGGCATCGGTGTCTGAACCATACGTCAGGTCGGTTGTTTGGAAGGAATTCAGCAGCTCGGCGGCCCTGAGCAGTGTGAGGCCTGGCTTGTTTGGGGGAGAAAAGAGAGCGCAGCTTACCACTTGGCCGACTGGTAGAGGCAGCGTTCCGTGCACGCAGTGACGGCAGTTTGTAGGTGGGCCTGCAGCTGCGCCGTGTCGGCCTCGGAAAGACTCGTCATGGCTGCGCGCGCAGGAAGTTGATGGGAGTGCAAGGGTGCGCAAAGAAAGCTCAAGGTAGCTCTGCTGCCTTGGCGTTCATGAGCTGTAAATAAACACAGGTCGCGCCGGCCAAATTCGGTCCTGACGGCAACACTCTGCAGATCCCCGGGAAGCGGAGCGGGGCAAGCGGTCCACTCGGAGAAGTAAAGGAATCTGGGCACGAGTACCACAAACCGACTGTCGAAGATGAGGCAGCGGGAGTTGCAGATCGACAGGTTCCACCGAGCTTCCAGCTTCCCGACGAAGGTGGGTCAGGGCGCGGGGAATAGTGTTTTTAAATAGGAATTAAAAGTGAAAAATATACGTTTTAACAACAAAGCAGTTGGCCTGTAGTGGTAGAGATCAAACTTGCTTAGCCTAAGGTATATGGCAGTAGTCTGCAGCCAGCGCCCATTGTTCGAGCCCATCATTCGATCGACAAACTCTACTATGTTATAGGCCCTCGCTATCCCAGATCCCAAAAGTCCAAGCCCAAGCCAACCCTGACGCCGCGCTAAGAGCAGACCCGCAACCGCGAAGAAGTAAAAACTGCCATTTCTCCACTCCTCCCCATGGCCCTACCCTCTTCACCTCAACCACTTCAGCATCAAATAGCAAAAGACAAAAAACACAACCACCCCTCCCCAAAATATCCACTTATCCTGCTTCGCGCGCCTCTCCACCATGCGAATCGTATCGCCCGACACTCCCAACGTATTCGCTACGCTGTACAGCTTCCGCTGCGTCCCCTTGAGCATCTCGCGCTGGTCCCCCAAGTCGCCCAGCACGGCACGTCCGCGCTCCAGAAACTCGTCCAACTGCGCATTCGTGCTCGACATGAATGACTGCTCGCGGAACGCGTGCGCCTCGCGCGTGTAGTCGCCAGGTCCAGCGCCGAGCGATGAGGGCCCTGCGCCGGAGGAAGGCCGCCAGGGTGAGTTTTGCGCCGCACTGGTAGCAGCATATGGGTTTTCCGGGGTGCTGGTGTGGTGGGGCCGGCGGCCGAGGAGCTCTGCGCGCGTTTGTACCGATTGCCGCTCGTCATTCTCCTGCTTGAGCTTCGTGAACTGCTCGCGGTAATCGGTGAGCTCGCCGCGGAAGTTCTTGATGCGCTCATATGCCTTTTCCTGCTTAGCAGCGACCATCTCCTGCTTCGCGAGACGGTTGTAGTCGTCGATGGTGCGGCTGAACGACGTCAGGGACGCGTTGATCTGCCCTAGGTATGGGTGTGAGCGTGAGCTGCTGTTGCGCCGAATGGGCGCGCGCATGCGGTTTGCGCGCCAGGTCTCGAGCACGGAATTACCTACCTAGGAGGGCAGGCGAAAGAGAGCTGCTTTCGGCGAAGGCATCGAGGTCTTTGCGTATTGACGTGGATTGCCGCAGGGCGGAGTTGAAGAGAGAGTTCTGCGAGGTGTTAGCTAACAGGCATGGCTTGAGGAGGTCGGGGAAGCTGTAGGTTACCATGTTTGCGCGATTACCTAGTCCGCAACTTTTGCAGTGGCAGGTTGTTGCGTTGCGATGGTGGTGATGTGGTGATCTGGCTCAAACGGTAAGTACCTAGGCGCTGGAGCGCCCAAACGACGGGCGGCAGAATGACACCGCCTGCCGCCTTTCCGCCAGCGCGGTCCGGGGCGCTGGTCCCGCGGGCAAATCAACGTTCATCAAAGTCACAACATTAAAGGCGGCGCGCACATTGGGCGAAAGGTTTATATTTGATTCTCCTAACTATGTAGAGGCATTTATATTAAACATCGTATCAGCAAAACTACTGGCGATTGCATAAAGGCACTCCGGGTAACCAAGCTGTGCTATATTCTAGCAGTCTACTTGAGCACTGTGGTATGCTTTGGCTCGCTGCACCTCTCGCCAGGGTAAGGGAAAGGGCAATGCTTTCCCTTGGAGAACGTCGATGTGGTCGGCTCCGGCTTGTGCGTCGTCGAAGTCGGCTTAGGAGTCGTAGTCGGCTGAGGGTTCGAAGTGGACTTAGGAGTCACAGTGGGTGCAGGATCCGAAGCGGGTTTAGGAGTAGAAGTGGGCTTTGGGGTTGAAGTAGGCTTGGGTTCAGGAGGTGGAGCGGGTTTAGGGGTCGAAGTGGGCTTTGGGCTCGACGTGGGTTGAGGGGTCGAAGTAGGCTTAGGAGCCGAAGTGGGAGTGTGCGAAGTCAAGTGAGACGTGATCGGCGTGACCGGCGTAACAGAGGACAGGACAGGCGTGACCGCCTTAACAGGCGTGACCGGCGCAACAGGCGTGACAGGAGTGACGCTACTTGTAGGAAGGGGTGGGGCGACCACCACAGTATGACGAATCGTGCTCGTAAACGTACGCTCCGAGCTCGGGGGAACGGTGACAGTGATGGTACTGGTGACGATACTGACACCGTTTGGCTTAGGTGTAGTAGAATATTCACCATTTTGACGAGGAGCGAGGTGGTACGGCTTCTTGGTCAGGGCGGCGTGGGGAGCAGCCTCAACGACAGCCTGGCCAGCCAGGATCGAGAGGAGGATAGTTGCGGCGTACATGTTGACTTTTGGTGATAGTTGAAAGTTTTGTTGGTAGTGAAGGTGATGGGGTAGTTCGTCTGTGAACGCTGTGAGTCTTGACGAAATAACAGATGTGCCGCTTAAGAATATATAGTTGAGACTTCCAAAGAAACAGAACAATGTCAAAAGCATAGTTGGCAATGCCACATGTAGATATAAAGTCTTTGTATCCAGGTTTCTTTGTGAAGATCAGCCACAGTACTGTATTTAGAGAAGTTAACAATCGAGAACAGCCTAGATGCTCCACCATGGCCACATCCTTTGTCGAACCAAAAGGTTTGTGTTAGGTCTAGACTTATGCGGTTAAGCTTGCCACAGTCAATTGAGATTGTTTACTGAAATGGGCCTTTCAAAACATGTGCGAATATCAAAAGTTGAGTGAATATCAAAAGTTGAGTGAATATCAAAAGTTGAGTGAATATCAAAAGTTGACAGGAGGTTAGACAACTCCGATTCTTGCCGAAACTGTGCATGATTCGTGGTTTCCGTGATTGGCCAGGTAGCCAGTTCAGCTCTCACGCTCAAAACGGTGGCGCATTTCAGCTACTGACGCCAATGGCCCTCATGTAGCTCAAATGCTGGCGTCAAATGCACCTCGGCCGGTCCTGATCGGTATAGGAAACACCGCTGACCCGGGTGCAGGGGTGTGACGGATGGGGTTTGTGGTGACAGGCACCGGAGAGACACGACGAGGCGCTCTGCAGCGTGCAACTTCGCCAGAGCGTGGAGACAGATGCGGGGGAGTTTTCCCGGTGGTTCGACGCAGTCGGCAGTCGGTGGCAGAGCGTGGGGAGTTGACGTTGGGTAGCGGGAAGCTCGAGCAAGCGGCTCGAGTTGGATTTCATAAGGCGATCGTGATTGGCCAGCCAGCTTCAGCGAGATTTCAAACGACCACTCGACTCCATCTCCCCGTAACCCGCAACGCCAACCGCTCCATTGCCTCTCCCCTCCAAACACCCTCTCCTTGCCGGTCCTCGGCCAGCTTCAGATCAAAATGTTGGCTAGATCGAGCCTCCGCTCGGCGCGCACCGTCGGTGCCGCCGCCCGCAACTCTGCCAGCAGAATCGGCGCTGTACGTCCGGCCATCCCATCTGCCTACGCCGCAGCCTGCATCGCGGGGCCATCATCAATTGCTTGCTGCGAGAGCTGTAGCTGACCCTGCGATCCCGTAGCGCCCCGCTTCGACCTCTTCCGGTGCCGCCGAGGAAGCCGCCTCTAGGAAGAACACCCTCGCTGGCTCCGCCGCTACCGCCGTCGCCATCGGTTCCATCGGCTGGTACTACCATCTCTACGGTCGCAATGTGCACGCCATGACTCCGGCGGAGGAAGGGTGAGTCGCGCGGAATAACGGAATTGATGGATGCGGTCCATGGTCGACCTGGACGAGCGGACCTCAGCTCCAGCCGAACAACCGCGAGCAACAACCCGGCTAATGCAACCCACCTCGCAGTCTCCACCCCACTCAGTACCCTTGGGAGCATGCCAAGTGGAACAAGACCTTCGACCACCAGGCGTAAGTCTCTTGCCGTCAAGCTTACATAGCCCCTTGCGATTGACGCTCGCCCAGTCTCCGCCGTGGCTTCCAGGTCTACCGTGAGGTCTGCGCTTCCTGCCACTCCCTCCAGCGTGTGCCTTACCGGGCTCTTGTCGGTACCCTGATGACCACCGACGAGGCCAAGGCCCTTGCCGAGGAGAACGAATACGACACCGAGCCCAACGACCAGGGTGAGATCGAGAAGCGCCCGGGAAAGCTCTCCGACTACATGCCCAGCCCCTACAAGAACGACGAGGCTGCTCGCGCCGCCAACAACGGTGCTCTGCCCCCCGATCTCAGCTTGATGGTCAAGGCCCGCCACGGTGGCTGCAACTACATCTTCAGCCTGTTGACCGGCTACCCTGACGAGCCCCCTGCGGGCGCTGTTGTCCAGGAGGGCCTGAACTTCAACCCCTACTTCCCCGGTACCGGTATTGCCATGGGTCGTGTTCTGTTCGACGGTCTCGTCGAGTACGAGGACGAAACCCCTGCCACGACCTCGCAGATGGCCAAGGACGTTGTTGAGTTCCTCAACTGGACCGCCGAGCCCGAGATGGACGACCGCAAGAAGATGGGCTGGAAGGTTCTGGCGATTGGCACCACGCTCTTCGCTCTGAGCATCTGGGTCAAGAGGTGCGTACAGGACGAGCGAGAGAGAGATGCAGTTACTGACTCGGGTCGAAATCTAGGTACAAGTGGTCCACCATCAAGACCAGGCAGCTTGTCTACAACCCGCCGGTTTCGGCTGCGGCCAAGAACCCGTCCAGCGGCCGTCCCCAGGTCCGGATGAACGAGAGGCAGTAGACGGATCGAGTAATTGGGCGGGGAGGAAAGCGAACGGGGTTGGACGAAGCAGGCGTGTGCACGCCGGATTGTACAGCACCAGAAGACAAATGAGCGATTTTTCTTTTGTTTGCGCGCTACCTAGAGGGGCGGGGGAGCCGCTCCATGTTTTGTTGCCCTGTACTATGAAATGAATTTGGTTACCCGACGTGGTGCGGACGTGCGCAGGGCTGGCGGCACGAGCGAGCGAGGTGGGATTAAGGCCCCGGGTGGTAGAATGAAACGGCACTAGACGAGAGACAGCGGGCGAGGGTTGACGTTTGGTTGCGCCCACAAAGTGACATGCCGATACACGCTGGGACCCGGGGGGCCGGCATGCGCGATGCCGCAGAGCGTATGGATTGCGGATGTGCGACCAGGTTCAGGCGCAGCGAGCCAATGATGAGGCCGGCGGGTCGGTGGGCATTACGAGCGCATGGAGGCAATGACCACGGCTCAGGAGATGCACATCTGAATCTGGATCTGAACAGCAGCATGCCGCCTTTCTGCCCACCGCTAACCGCTTCCTCGCCCCCAGTCTTCGACTGACGCGCAACTTCACCATCGCTGCCGTTCCGCTCTCGCATCCGCAGACTTGACCCCAGCCTGCCGCCCCCGCCGCCTCGCCCAGCCCTCCGGTCCGCCCGCGTATTTTTGGGCCTACATGCTGCGATCTGCTGAAGCGCCAGTGATCTAGGAGCCGCAGAACATATGCCCCCAGTCACTGCCAGAAACCAGGCCGAGCTGCAAGCCCAGAGGACCAAGGTCTGTCGCCCGCAAGCCCCGGCCTCGCTCGCCCACACTGACGCCCTTGACCCGCAGCTCACCAACTCCTACAATGAGCTCCTTGAGTAAGCCGGCACATGTCCACGTCCTCATCCACTCCAGCTCACCTAGCCGCGCAGCGAATTCTCGTCCAAGGACCTCCGCACCGTTGGAAACTACACGCTCGGCCGCCTCATAGGAAAGGGCTCGTTCGGCAAAGTCTATCTCGCGTCCCACAAGCTCACCAATGGATCCAAGGTCCGTACGCCGCCGAATCGCGCCGAATCTGCATACTGAAGGGCTTCCATAGGTCGTCCTCAAGTCCGCCAACAAGAATGACTCCAACCTGGCCCGCGAGATTCACCACCACCGCCAATTTTTGCATCCCCACATTGCCAGGCTCTACGAAGTCATCGTGACCGAGACTCTGGTTTGGCTGGTCCTGGAATACTGTCCTGGTATGCGTGCAATGTCTGACTGCGGCGACGAGAGCTGATGTGTTTTCAGGAGATGAATTGTACAACCACCTTCTGCAGACCGGGCCCATGGAGCCGGCCAAGGTGCAGAAGATTTTTACTCAGCTCGTCGGTGCCGTCACCTACGTCCACGGCAAATCTTGCGTGCATCGCGATCTGAAGCTCGAGAACATTCTGCTGGATAAGCATGGAAACGTGAAATTGGTGGATTTCGGTTTCACGCGCGAGTATGAAGGCAAATCAAACTACCTGCAAACATGGTGTGGAACGGTTTGCTACAGCGCGCCAGAGATGCTCAAAGGAGAGAAATACGGCGGAGAAAAGGTTGACGTCTGGAGCTTGGGTATCATTCTCTATGCGCTGCTGTGCGGAGAGCTGCCCTTCGACGAGGACGATGAGAACGTCACCAAGTCAAGAATCCTCAAAGAGGAGCCGAATTACCCGGATCATATGCCGCAACAAGCAAAAGAACTGATAACGCAGCTTCTGTCGAAGCGACCACTCCTTCGTCCGGCGTTATCCGAAATTCTCCAGCATCCGTTCCTCGCCGAACACGCGCCCAAGCAACAGGAAATCCTCAAGCTTCAACAGCCTGCTGCGTTCTCCACAGACTTGGAGAAAGAGACGCTGGAGCGGATGCGCAGTGCTGGTGTGAACATAGACCAAGTCATTGAGAGTGTGTTGGCTCAGCGTTGTGACAGCTTGGCCGGATGGTGGGCCTTGCTCATAGAAAAAGAAGAGCGTAAAGCGAAGAGGCGCGAACGCAAAAGAAAGGAACGAGAGGCCGAAGCCAAGAGCTTGCGTCGACTAAGTGCAGCTAGCAGCAGACTCGACCGACTTGCACCGACGATTAGGGAAATCGACGAAGGTGAGACGCCCGTGCCTCGTCTCTCCGAACCACCCAGAAGCCGAGGACGAAACATGCACCGACAAGCTTCAAGCTGTAAGACAATCTTTATACTCTGGATGAGAGCTCTTACCACTAACAATAGAGCAGCTGGAGGCGGCTCGGATCTTCCGCTCGTCCCAGAAGCTGCGCGATCGCCGGGGGAGGAGAAGCCTCCTCCGCCGGCAAAGGATAGAGTTAGAAATAGGTCGATCAGCAGGCAGCGCCCACCCCTACCGCCGAAGGAATACTCCCGCTCGCGCAGAAGCAGCAGCATGCTGCACGTCGTCACGACCAATCCCGAACTCCTTGGTCCGAACGGCTTTGTGCCATCAAAGCGACGGAGGAAGTACCAACAGCCGTTCTTGGCTCAGTTGGCAGCGGTCAAACATTGGTTTAAGGAATCTGCAAAGCGTGCTAGATCTAGATCACCAGGTTCGAAAAGCAGCAAATCCCCGAAAGCCAACTCGGGGAAGCTCACCAAGTCAGATGACACCAGGAGGCCATCTGAAGCGAACACGCTGAGCACGACCGCGCTGTCCCCGAAGGAGCGTCCGCAGTCTGAGAATCTCCAAACTTACCCTCAGCGCCCTCGGATCCAAACTAGGGCAAGCACCGGCTCCAACAAACGAACCTCGCTCTCGCCGTCCCCCTTGACGCCGCGCTCGTCGTATCGTCGTAGTTCTGCCGGTCTCCGCGGCCGCAAGTCGACTTCCTCATCCGTATCATCAATCCGTAGCATTCACCACGTACACTCACACTCCAAGGCTAGCTCCACGTCTTCGGCTTCTCTAGTCTCACCTTCCATTCGAAGCAATCACGGCCGCTCACCGCACCAGTCTGTCAAAGTTCTCCCAGCCACGCCTACGGGCTCCACGTTCCCTTCCAACATCCGCCTCGTCCGCGCCACACAAGCCGAGTCCGCTGCAGCTTTTGCGACCCTCCCGCCGCCATCGCCTGGAGTTCTTTTTGCGAAGCGGAAGCGCACGCCGTTCAAGGGCCCAGCGCTCAACATGAACCCCATTCAAGGTAGCCCCAGCAGCAGGGGCAGATCGAGGAGCGATGGTGGTAGCAGGAGCACGAGCATCCAGGGACGACAGAGCGGGGAATTAATAATCGAGGAGGAAGAGGAAGAGGAGGAGATGATCGAGGAGGTCGAGGCGTTCAGCCCTGTACTTGGGCCTAATGAATACATCGAGGAGACGATCAGCGACATCCCTGCGCTGGAGCCTCCTCTGGAGACGCCGACGAAGCTCAAGCACGACGTCTGAGGGGAGCGAGGCAGATTGCACGTTGTCGATAGTCAGCCATTTTGGCGGAGTTTTGGCTTGTGTCTTATTTGGATGCGGGAGGATGATGAAGTCTGAGTCCGTTGTATACCCGTCCTGCTTTCAACATCTGTTTCTTTTGTCAATGTCGGCAGCACCCGGTCTTTTATTCGCGTCCTCTCCACTTTGCGGGTTTGGTCGAATTTTGTAGAGCATCGAGACCAAGTAATTAATGTAATGCAGAGAGTTGCGAGGTGATGCGGGCTTGGCGTCGCTTAGGTGCTGCGCATTGACTTTTTGACGTGGGGCGAAGGTTGTGCAGCGGGTGACTCTGACCTCAAGAAACCTCAAAAGGAATTTCCTACAACCCATTCACCTCTCCGACCGACCGACGCTGCGCAACCCGGCCCCGAGCCTCGCCTTTCAACAAAGTCTGCAGCCCGCCGCCAAGATGGATTCCGACTCGGACGTTCAGCACGATGAGACCCTCCAGCAGGACTCGGAGGTCGAGGAGCAGGTGCAGGAGAAGAAGCCCAAGTCTGCGCTCAAGAAGCCCGCCGCGCCCACAGCGCCTGCGATAGCGAGGCCCGAGCTGCCGCCCCAGCCCAACCCCGAAAACCTCGACGTGTCGACCCTCAACCCTCTGACCGACTACATCATCGCGCGCCAGGCCACCATCAACATTGGCACCATCGGACACGTCGCTCACGGCAAGTCGACCGTCGTCAAGGCCATCTCGGGCGTCCAGACGGTCCGTTTCAAGAACGAGCTCGAGCGCAACATCACCATCAAGCTGGGTTACGCCAACGCCAAGGTCTACAAGTGCGACAACCCGGAATGCCCGCGCCCGACGTGCTACCGGAGTTTCAAGAGCGAGAAGGAGGTCGACCCGCCATGCGAGCGCGACGGCTGCAAGGGTACCTACAGGCTGCTCAGACACGTTTCGTGAGTGCTCAAGAGGCCGTTGAGAGGCGCGGATGCTGACTGGAACAGCTTCGTCGACTGCCCCGGTCACGATATTCTCATGAGCACTATGCTTTCGGGCGCCGCAGTCATGGACGCGGCGCTTCTGCTCATCGCCGGAAATGGTATGTGCTTTGGAGCTGGATATTGAGCAGCGCTGACGAAAGGCCAGAAACTTGCCCTCAGCCCCAGACCTCTGAGCACTTGGCTGCCATCGAGATCATGAAGCTCAACCACATCATCATCCTGCAGAACAAGGTCGATCTCATGAGGGAAGAGGGCGCCGACCAGCACTACCAGTCGATATTGAAGTTCATTCGCGGCACGGTCGCCGACGGCTCTCCCATCATCCCCATTTCCGCCCAGCTCAAGTTCAACATTGACGCCGTCAACGAGTACCTCGTCACCAAGATCCCCGTCCCCGTGCGCGACTTCACGGCGAAGCCTCACATGATTGTCATTCGGTCGTTCGATGTCAACAAGCCCGGTGCGGAGATTGAGGAGCTGAAGGGCGGTGTCGCCGGTGGTTCGATTTTGACTGGTGTGCTCAAGCTCGGCGACGAGATTGAGATCAGGCCCGGTATCGTCACCAAGGATGAGCAGGGCAAGATCCAGGCCAAGCCCATCTTCAGCAGGGTTGTCTCCCTGTTCGCCGAGCACAACGACCTTAAGTTTGCTGTTCCCGGTGGTCTGATTGGTATGTTTGACGCGCGTTCGCGGTACGACCCGTTCAACGCTAACGATTTCACTAGGTGTTGGTACCCGCGTCGACCCCACGCTCTGCCGTGCCGATCGTCTGGTCGGCTTCGTTCTGGGTCTCCGTGGCCACCTGCCCGCCATCTACACGGAGCTCGAGGTCAACTACTTCCTGCTGCGCCGCCTGCTGGGTGTCAAGACGGCCGACGGCAAGCAAGCCAAGGTCGCCAAGCTCGCGAAGAACGAGGTTCTCATGGTCAACATTGGCAGTACCGCGACGGGCGCCAAGGTTGTGGCTGTCAAGGCCGATGCGGCCCGCCTGACCCTGACCAGCCCTGCGTGTACCGAGATCGGCGAAAAGGTCGCACTTTCTCGGAGAATCGAGAAGCACTGGCGTCTTATTGGCTGGGCCAACATTGTGGCCGGCACGACGCTCACGCCCACGGAGGATTAGAGTGCGAGGTGCATGAAGGAGAGGGGGAGCGCAGGGAAGAGTAACTAGGGTTAATGCAAACGGCATGACGAGGCTCCACGATATGATGGGCCATTTCTTTTGCTTTGTCGGGCCAGGGCTAGAGAGTAGAGAGGAGACGATGCAAAAAGTTGGTGTGTTTCGGCAGGCGTTGGCTAGCAGTCTTGACCCTGTCAAAATATGAAATCCACGATATGCGAAGCTGTTGGGCTGCAACGTGAGACGGGATGGAATGATCCGCGAGACAAAGGACATTTGGAGCGTGCGCGATTCGTCGAAGCTCCCTGTCGCTTTCACATGCTCGCCCTCAACAAATGCGGCTTGCGGCTGCTCGTTCCCCACACTCCGCCTTCCAGCCTTCCAGCCTTCCAGCCATCTCCTCTTTGCAAAACTCGTGACGGAAAAGCCAATCCGAGCCCGACGACCCAAGCATAAAAGCCCCGTCACCGCGCCGCCGCCGCACGTGCGGTCTTCCGCCGAGAGTGATCCCGTCGTCATCCGTGGACCTTTACATCACAGCAGCACACGAATACGACGGCCGTGGTTCAAATAGCTGACAGCCTGACCAATCCATCTTTTCACACCTATCACACACCCATACACTACTGTAAACACGACCAACCATCATGTCCGGCAACGACGATTCGCCGCAGATCCTTCGGCCCCTCCCCCGCCGACCCTTCGACCTGAACTTCACCCCCGCATCAGGCAGCGACCACTCGTACTCGCACCCCTCGACGCCCGGGCAAGGACAGCAGCACGCGTACGACGGGCCGGGGCCGAGCCTAGCGGCGCAGCTGGACGCGCGCCTGGCCCGGCAGGGCAGCAGCTCCGCCCTCAGCGACGCCGACGGCCCGCCGCCCTCCCGCTCAAAGAGCATCCTCAACCTCACCTCCGGCGCCCTCTTCGGCATATACCAGGCGACGACGGGGGACGGGGGCCGCGAGTCGGAGCCCGCGACGCCGTGGGGCACGGGGGCGGAGACGCCCGCGCGCAGCGAGCGCGGCGGTGCGGGCGCCGCGGACCTCGATTGGGAGCAGTTGCGCGCGGCGGCGAGCGGGGTTGCAAACGGAGCGAGGGGGCCGGCGGCAGTGGCTGCGAGTGCGGATAAGGGCGAGGAGAGGGCGCGGCCGGGCTCGCTGCTGCGGACGACGAGCACGACTTCGAGCAGCGGGGGAGGGGCGGCGGCGACGGCGCTCCCGCTGGCGGCCCGCGCCGCGGCG
Source organism: Aplosporella prunicola CBS 121167 (assembly GCF_010093885.1). Classification (NCBI taxonomy): domain Eukaryota; kingdom Fungi; phylum Ascomycota; class Dothideomycetes; order Botryosphaeriales; family Aplosporellaceae; genus Aplosporella; species Aplosporella prunicola. The sequence continues at coordinate 793,292 of NW_022983541.1, forward strand.
CTGTTTGTCTTTGGCGTGGCTTATGGTGTCATTGTGAGCCATTTGCATGATAACCGGCACATTTCGCCGGTGCGGGTCGAGGGCATCCCGCGCGGCCACTGGGGCTACCTCGTCTTCTGGGGCGTGGCGGGCGTGGCGCTGGGCAGCTTGCTGCCCTGGGTCGACGTGATGTGGGAGGGGGCGAGCGAGGAGGCGGCAGCGCAGCAAACGAAGAAGAAGAAGAGGTCAGCGGCGGTGGTGGAGGAGGAGGAACGACGGAAGCGGAAGGCGGGCGAGGCTACCGACGACTGGATTCGGGTGGTCCGGAGCGTGGGTGCGTTCGTCGGCATTGCGTTTGCTATTGTGAGTTGCTTTTTACTTTCACCCCGCATCACACTCTCCTGACCGGCCGTCTCCTGACACCACACCACCCACGCGTCCCGTTCCGTCCCTTTTATCCGTCCGCGAGCTAATTTCTCCCCCAGCGCCGCCTCCCCTGGCAATCCACGCTGCAAGTGTCGCTGACGCTCGCCCTCGTCAACCCCGCCCTGTGGTACCTGCTCGACCGCTCCAAACCGGGCTTCACTCTCTCGACGGCCGTCGGGCTCTCCGGCACAGCCGTAGTGCTCCTTCTAGGCCCTGAGATGTTTGGCGTGCCCAGCCCGCCTATCGTCGAGGCCCTGAATGTGGGCTTGAGGGATAGTGCTGGTGGCGCGGATGCGGGTAGGGGCGGCTGGAGCGCCGAGGCCGGCTATGAGGGGCTGGGCGCCGCAACCTGGTTCGCTAGTGTGCTGTTTTGCAGCACGGTGTGCTTTGGGAATATTGGACGGAAGCTGGCTATTCGGCGGTAGGGGGGAGTGGGTGAGTGTGGGTGTGAGGGGCTGTTGATGAGTGAGGTGCTGTGGTGGTTGTGGGTTTGTTCTGGTTGTTGTGGGCTGGTTGGGCTGGTTGGGCTGGGTAGAGCTGGGCTTTCACTTGATGTCGTGTCGTTAGGTCTAGGTCGGAGCATCGTCTCGTAGGTCTCGTCTCGTTTACTTCATGTCCGCATACCGCAAAAGCTGGCCGTGATGTCTCCGGTAGCCAAATCATTCTGCATGGCGAGCACGCCGTTATGGTATCAAATACATGACTGAGGTTTTCATGATCATTGTGGCTGTTAGCTGTGCTGTCTGTCTGTCTGTGTAAGTGGCTTGAAGGTATCGGTTTTGCTCGTCTGCGGAAGTTCTATTCTGTTATTCGCTGCTTCATTTTGTTAGGAAATACCTCACTGTTTGTTATTCACTGCTTCGCCGTATTTCTAATTGCCGCTATTGCGGACGCGCTGGCCGAGGACCTCTAGAAGGCGAAGCTAGGCTTTGATGCCGCGCAAGTAGGACGACGACAGAGTCGTCGCTGCGGATATGGCCTTGTGCGAGTCCGACGACTCAACTTTTCAGACGAAATTAACGAGCGCTAGAGATCAGCATCGATTGAGATCGACAACACAGATGCATGAACATCACTTGGTGTGTCGTGATGCGTATCCATGTACAACACGCCCCCACTCCTTCCATACAATCGTCGGAGCCCCACCTCACTTCCAAACCACCAGTGACGACAGACAGCGTCGGGCTCGCGGAGCGGGCGGTGCTCGATGCGCAAGGACGGCATGCTCGCACCAGCTTTGTCGAGTTGGAGTGCGAGAGCTTGGGATGTAGAGCTGTGGTTGATGGGGTGAGGTACTGATTAGATGGGTTCTGGTTTGTAGTGAACGGAATTGAGAGACTTGGTGGGTGAAAGCCTTGTGTGTAGGGGGTAAGAGCATGGGCTGGAAAAGTCTTGCTGTGGTACTTTCTGGGGGTTTTGGCCTGCAGGAGAAGGGAAGGGTTTTTTTTTTTTTTTTTTGGCAGTATGTTTTCTGGCAGTTCGCGGTAGAGCTCGAGACACTAGGTAGTTAAGTATGACTGCCACGACAACATTCAAATACGCCACCATCCCATTTAGCAAGCGAGTTCCCAAATCAATGATCAAGTAAAAGCCCACACAACGTCAATTTTCCCAAACGCACGACGCATCGCAGACACAGGCACACTGAGGGACATGCCTTTCAAAGGCTTCCCAGCAGTCCATTGATATATCGCCTGCTAAGACAGCATACTCAAGCAGCAAGACTGCGGGCAATGTGAGCGCCGATAGAGCACGCAAGCACTGACTATAGTCAGTAGCTCATGCCGATGCCAACCATGCAGTTTTAAACTTGATGCGGAACTCCAGCGAGCAGGCTTGAGGGTCTTGATATATGAAAGATAATAATAATTCATTTCAACAACTCAAGAAATGATTATACGTCTAATTAAAGGACAGATACTATAAACGACAGTATCGAGAATAGGCTTGCATTAATCGCCTTCGTGTTTGACATGATGGCTTTGACAGGCCAGTGGACAGCACAATGACATGAACACAAGTCCTGAAGAGGTAAGAACGGGATAGCTTCGCTTTTACTGAGCGTGTCATCTTTTGTGCGGAGGTCATGCTGGCTTTCCCATGCCCAAAGGTGTGCGCTAATCTCGTCTTTTTGTAGAGAAGCCGGCTGCTGTTGTAGACAGTGGTCAGTGCCGCCTCGATGTGTGTGCTTGGGGAGAGTCTGTGTGGTTTCTGTTGTTGAATGATACGTCTTTAGAGAGCGTATACCTGGCCATGCCCAGCCAATCATCCTTTGTTAGGTTTAAACAGAGCAAAACCACGCCCAGTCAGATTGACATGTTTAAAGCCAAGTACTCAACTTGAAGCAGGCGTTACAGGACTACAATGCTCACACCATTGCGGCAACCCAACGAAAATATCATTGCCTGCAGCCATCGCTGCATTACAACAGAACAACATCTTCCATCCACATCTGACATCACAATAGGTGGATGGAAAACCCTACTACTTTTTTCCGCTGCATTCCCTCTCCCGCGATGTCCACAACGCCCAAAAGCGCGTAACTTAAAGTTTGGGTTCACTGCTGCGCTCAAGCTTCACCGTGTGTGGAGTGTGCTGGTCTTCATGATATCGAGTAGACAAACGTCATCACTACCATAATCCCACTAGCAACCACGCACACTTTGGCATCTTCGCTCATAAAACCACTCCTACAGCACGGTATCAACCTCCCAATCATTGCCACCACACTGCAAAGCCTCGACACTGTCAGTGTCCCAACTCTCCGTTGCTAAATCGAAGCACATCAGTAGGAGCCGAAGCAGACAAAGCGTGTGAAACCCAGCACCTTAAACCAAAACGACCAAACACAGACAACGTATGTGAAGCTCTTTAGATAATCAAGTATATACGGGACGAAGACGTCAACACTGAACTATAGCTTCAATGAGGGAGACGGTGTGGAAGGTTAAAGGATAGACCAAAACGAACAATTAGTGTAGATACAGGAATTGACTTTGAGTTTGTTTAGACTGGTGATTACACTGCATCTATTATCAAATTCATAGGCCACGCAGGTGATTTTGCTGCTATTGGCGTTATCATTTCCAGGGGGAAGGAGTCCTTACGTAGAGCTGAATAGTTGGTTTGGGTGTGCAAATGTACGGCAGGGGATGCACTAGAAAGGTTTAGACTTTAGTCTGTAAATGGATGATAAATGGTTTTCTTGTTTATAGAAATAGAAGTCATAATAGCCATTTTTATTTTTATATAGGTATAAATACTTGCTTACCTGCTGCCTTCGTACTCTTAAGCTTTTATAGGAGGAGGCTCTTGCGCTCTTATGTAGTATTATTTCGTGCATAATAAATACTCTTGTATCCTTATATCGTTATACTTTTGTTCCCTCATAAAATTCCCTTTTCTATATGTAAATACTCATATCTTATAATGTTACTGCACCGTCATATCTTTTTGTTGTGCATATCAAGCGACTACCGATCACGATGACAACTCACTCAACTACACGAATACATATTGGCACAGCAGTTCTATTGAATACACGGTTAAGGAGCGAACAAATGTCAAGGACGAGCAAATAGCCAGGCCATTTCAAAGCCAGGTAACCAGAAACGATTCCAGCACCCGGCTAGACATGTACAATGCCTACCAAGCCCTCAATCAACCCACTCCAATATAACACTATCCCACAAAAACCCACGCCAAAGCGTTGTCTGGTCCACGACAAAACTGAGCGTATTCTCGCCCTGCTTCAACAACTCTGGACCATCAAACTCAAACTCATAGAGATGCCACTCGCCAGCCGTAGTCCCAGAGCGATAGAGCGCCGGATCACTGGGGATACGGTTATTCGTCAAGTTGCCAATCTGGTTCTGCAGCCCATTGACATAGATGTTGGAGCTGACGCCCTTGGAGTAGCCCGCCAACGAGACGGACAAGAGCGCCGTGCCGCTCGCAGGCACCTCGTCGACCTCAAACACAATGTCCCAGGTGCCGTTGGCCGACTGCGCGAAATACCACTCCTCGGTCTTGCTGGTGCCGACAGTGAAGGTGAGATTGGCGGGCGAGGACGCCGCGAGCCCGTGCTGGTATGCCGAGCCCCCGTTCTTGAAGCCCAGGGCTTTGCGGTCAAAGTCGCCGACTTGGAAGATCTGCTTGCGGTTTTCGGGAATGGTCCACGTCAGGGTGTCGAGCGAGGTGCTGTCGGATGTCGACACGACGACGTCGTTTTGGAGGAACGTCGACGTCACGTTGGAGAGCAGGCCGCCGTTGGACCATGCTTGTAGCCCGTACGTCCCCGTCCTGACGTGTTCGAATGTGAATGCGCCTGTGTCGTCCGCGTACGTCGCGTAGTTGTAGTACCGCCCTTGGTCCAGCGATGTCTCGTTCGGGTTGTTGTCTCCAAGGAAGACAGCTGCCCCAGCCGCTGGACGTCCGTCAGAAAGAACGATTTTGCCGCTGATGGACTCGACGCGCGACTGGTAGGCGGCGTCTTGGAGCCAGGTATAAGGCCAGGAAGCAAACTCCTTTTCTTGTCGTGCAGCAGCATCCTCCTTGGACCCATCGTTCTGTACGGTGTAAGTATAAATCACAAACCTATTCGGACGAACTCACCAAGTACCAAAGCCAAGGGCCAAATATTTTGCCGTTGGGAAAGGCATCGGCAGACGAGGCCATGAAGTGTGTGCCATGAACGACATTGAGTTGAACGGTATCGCCAGTGGAGGATTCCCGGTGTACCTGAAACGTTAGCTATCATGGTGATTAGAAACGGATAAGACGCATACAATGAGCTCCTGCTTCAGGTGATCACCGTTGAAGTAATCCGTGCCAGGCCTGATGTACCAACTACCAAAGCCCTCTCCATAAACTCCATAGTAATCAATGCTTCGAATGAAGTCACTCCAGTCATATTTAGTGATGAAAGTGCCATCCGCTTTTTCCCACGTCTCATCTTGGACATTTGTCCCGGCCCGAATCTCCGCTAGGGCGGGAAAAGCATCGTCTTTGATGTTGGTCCGGCCATGAGTGAAGGTCTGGTTGTCCAATCGCACCAAAGTCCGGAACACACCAAGGACCGGGAGCGCTCGGTTGACAAAGTACTGATAGGCGCCGGGCAGATCATCAAAAATAACCCAGTGCAATTCCCCTTCTGTAGCATTGAAGCGGACATCAATGTAGTCATCACCCTTGGCAAATATCTCTGCGGACGTAAAGACAAGATTGCTCTCGCCGTCTAGAAGATCAGATTAGACATGATCCGCATACGTGAAACGAGAAGTGTGGGATGAATCGAAGGCGTACTATAACCGGTGTAATGGCCGACGGCATCACCAATCAGGTCCTGTCCTTTGTAGTAGAGTTTCTTGCCGTACGTCGGACCTTGTGTGATATTCCAAAGGTCATTTCCGATGACGTGGTAGGTGTTGTTCAGGGATTTGAGAAAAGGACCCCGGGCGGCGCAAAGCCGCACGAGGGTCAAGAAAAGTCCAACCCAGAAGAAAGCCATTTGACGTGCCTAATCACTCTATCCGCCGTCCGCATTGATTTATATCAGCGGACCTTCGTGATCGCGTATGCGCAAAACCTTGTCATTCGCAACAAAAATCGCGTGCTTGCTCGCTTGTTGTTATCTGCCCATGTCATCATCACGCCTAAGGCGCTTACGGTGTGTTTTCCCGCGAGATGCCCTACAAACCCCACACTTGTGAAGTCAGTCTGCGGAGGCCAGCTTGTGAAGGCTAACCCCCCGAGTTGCCTCGGAAAATTATTCGACAACAGAATTTTGGGGATTTTTGGCGCCTTCGGCGACTCGGCTGCCTCCAGGCTCCTTGCCGTTGTGCCAAAAGAAAACAATCTTGCGGTCCGTGTGTAAATTTCCCGCCGGCTTTTGGAAAGCGACCCGACGGGTTGTCGATGGATGAAGAAAATCAATCCGCGGACCGAGCGAGACGAGACTCCGCGACCGACCCGAAGATCAGCCCGGGGTCCATTCCGTATTGAACGACCCAGGGCTTTCGGATCCAAACCGAACCACCCTGGCGAAGCTTAGGCAAGTAAAAGCAATTTGATTATCCAGATGATCCATAGGCAAGTAAAAGCAACTGTTGATTATCCAGATGATCCAGCAGGCATGGAACATTTTCGAGGGTAACTGCTTGCTGCACAACGCATGTATTGACCTGCTGCTCGTGTAGAATCGACGCAGCGAACCAGTGTTGATTTGTCTTGAACTCTATCCAAACCTGTTGTAAATGTTCCCGTACCAGCCGGGTCGAATTGAATTGACCGGTCAACCAAGTATCCATCCGCGCCTTGACCAAAGAAAGATCGATTGTACTCGAGGTGTTCAACTTAGAAACAATGTGAATATAGGTACACGATACGCCGATCTGTGGTCGAGTTAGCTATAGTCCAACAACTGTTTGCGAGAGAATTACCGGCTAGTATCGGTCGAGGCCGGCTATCCCATCGATGGGATAACATCTGAATAGGCCTCGACGTTTTCTCGGTTCGTACACGTTCTGGTCCAGTCTGGGAACGTCCATCGAGGTCCAACTGGCACTCCGTCCTCAACAGGAACGAACAAAACGTTGTAGCGTGGTTGCCTCGAATCTGTGTCTTGCTGTTCGATTCCGATAAACTTTGTATATCGGGTCGGTACAGTCTGCGGGTCTGGATATGGCTGTTGGAAGTATGTTCCGTTCTGAGGAATGGCCAATGGATCAGGAAGGATCGTAGGATAAGCGCATCCTGAGTCGAAGTCCGCTGGTGGAGTATTGAATGGTTGCCACTGCCCAGTTATGGTGTATGTAGGCTCAGTGGGAAAAGGATAGAGAGAACTTTCGGTCGGCATATGCCACTCCTGAGGGTAGTTGCAAGGATCGGAGTCTAGGCCTCGGCGACCGTTCAACCTGCGACTCCGCCTCTCCCTGAAGTTATTGTTGGCTCTATAGATCAATTTCCAGAGGCACCGTCCTCTCCAAGGTTCGGGTGCTCTGCTGAAAATAGGCCAGAAGCGCCACTCAACATTCCTCACAACCTGTTGAAGGCTGTGCTGATGAGCCCGGTCGGTCTTGCGTAAGAGGGTTTCGCCAAGAATATTCTGCGCTTCGAGCTCATCTTCTATGGCTATGAGGATGTCGTTATACTCTCTCTTTCCAATCCTGAGGCCCGTCTTCAGACGTTCAACGGACCAGTAGGCTTTGTTTGGGTCGTTGGCAATGTCATTCTCATCGTAGAAAGAAGGGTGTGGCGGCGGAAGATAAGGTAATTCTGGAGAGTACATCTCAAAGAAAGACGATAGGACGAAGCAATAGACGAGCAACAGACGAAGCAATAGAACGAGACGAACCAATCTAGAGATAAATCTTGGGAGAGCTAACATATAGCCGTTGAAGTAGTGCGTGCTCATACAGTCAGCGCCGTTACAGCCCTGCATATTTTATGATTACTTTTTTCTGTTTCCACAAGCACGGACGAGCGGGATATTGAGCGATGCGCTCAGCGGTATCCCGAGATATGTCCAATCAGGGTCCCTTGCCAGTCTTTCCGCAGGGTATTGCGTGGACCTTGGCCTGTGTCGCTACCCTGGGCAATAAATCCTGCGCTGACGATGCAGAGTCAGCTCGGGAATACCTACTCCCGCACTGGAGTCAAAGGCAGACAAGAGGATGAACAGTGTACGGAGTATCATCAACGTAGCAAATTCGTCACCGATTTACAGATAGGGGAGAAGTTAAAAGAAAAGAGATGAAGCGGGCAGATCTTTGTGAGCGGTCATACCGATCTCACCAACGCTGTGTTTCCTAGCCGGGGCTGTCCGCATCGAGAACAAGAAACCTTCATCTCACAAGACTTGCAGATTCAGTAACGATCTCGCTTATCTGCCCGTCCTTAGCAGCGGATCCATCGACATCAATCCACGACCAGACCTAGCAGAGTGATATAGACACTTTGGTGCGCTCTTCTGCTCCCACGTAGAAAGCGCCAAGCACTGGATGAGGCCGGGGACGTCAGCCCCCGCAAAGTAGGGCTGGCCAGAACTCGGGATGCTGGAAATTGGCGCGCACAAGGCCAGCGAGTCATCCAGGGAAAATCGCCTTCCAATGCCGGATCGTCGTCGTGAACGCGGGTCCTGCAGGGATGGCTGGCCGGGGTAGGTTCCGATTAGCTTGCCAGGCCGCTTGGCAACGGCGGCGTAGCAGAGGCCAGAAGGAGCCCAGAGGGATGCACATGCTCGTCGACGGGACGGGCGTGGCTGCTCGTACGGGAATTCCGAGGCGAAAGCGGTTTGCGACAGACGCAGGTACAAGAAGGGTCAGCCCATAGGTAGATGAATGTGGAGAAGACGTGGGCGCGTGGGCGTGCCGGCAGCGAGGCGGCAGAACCCCGGTCTGCTCTCCACCACGGTAAATGTCCTTTGACCTCGGAAATTTCTGGCCCCTCCGCCGACCGTGCAAAACCATTGTTCCCGTGTGACCATTGTCTGCGGCTCTGGTAAGCGATGTGATCTGTTGTGACGCTGAAGACATGGGGGATCGGCAGGGAAAAAGGACGTCTGTGAGTGCCCTCAATAGTGATATGCTGGTTGGCTTCCTGTTTCTAGAAGCTCGGAAGCTCCTCGTATGGCCTTGCATTCGTCGCTGCGCCATCATGTCTCGTATCTCTTTGCGTAACCTCTACGTCCTGTCGCATGAGACCTGAAGGAATCTCAGTCGATGAACAGCATATCTTCGCCTGAGTCAAAGTCGGCACACTCCAGGAGCCGACGCTCCCGGTGCATCTCATGCATCAATAATGCATTGACATCCTTGGACTTGCGTAGAACCTTCATCCTTCGCATCTCTTCATCCTAGGCTAAACTCCTGCCATAATTAGACTTTCAACCTTCTACCTTGTTCCCTACTGTTTCAATGTCTTACATTCTCCGGTGCCGTGGAATTCCGACTCTTGCCGCCAGACTTTGAAGACTAATTATTTGCCCTGTCAGACCCCGCATGTATGTCTACATGGTATTGTTTTCATTGTCGCGTTCCGCAGCAAGACAGCCGTCGAACTACGCAACTTTGTGGTAACTACGTTTTACATGAGACTACTCATTTTGGTACTACTTTTGACGTCCACGCGTCGTCCATGTCTACTTGTCGCACTAACAGTAGTGGCGAGAGCTTCGTCCTTTGATGAGGCGGCGATTGTGGCTGAAATGCGCCTTTCCTAATCGGGTAATCTAACACTTCGAAGCCATCAAGGTGATGGGGTCCATCAAGGTGTCTCTGATCTCATAGCTCTGACAGCTGATTGACACTGATTTATTATCAGTCTCGTCTGCCTTATTCTGGAGGTCTTGTCTTTATTCCAAAACCTCTCTTCACAGTCAAATACATCCATCATGGATAACTCTAACAAAACTAGCGATATCACAGTCCACGATGTAATCATCATCGGTGCCGGCCCCTGTGGTTTAGCTGTCGCAGCGCGTCTTTGCGAACACACCCCCTCAGCCATCTTCACCGACGAGGAGCACCAGCGTTACCACTGGATCAAGAAACATGGTGCCCAGACGGCGATCAAGAATAAGAAGATGGGTGCGGTCATGAAACCGCCTTCATGCCAAGGAAGAAGCTACTCGACACTTGTGCTGGACGCCTCGGGCGATGAGTGGATGAGCCGATGGAACAAGCTCTTCAAGACCTTCGAGATTGACCACCTGCGCAGTCCCATGTTCTTCCACGTCGATCCTAGCGACAGGGATGCCTTGCTGGCATACACCCATGAGGTTGATAAGGAAGAAGACTTGGTGGAGATAAGAGAGTGTGTGGGGAAGGAAATTAGCAAACACCACAAGAAGAAGCGGGCCAAGGCTCGAGGACCGAAGTAGGTGTTCCACTCAATGTCTCATATTGAGCTAACGTAGCAGGCCCAACGCCCAGGTTGTAATTGACGAACGAGACCGGAAAGACTACTTCACGCCGTCCCTTCCACTGTTCTCGTCGCACTGCCAATGCATTGTCGACCGGTACGGGCTGCGCAAAGATCTTGTCAAGCAAGAGGAAGTGCAGGACATTGAGTACAGCATCATGCGCGACATCTCGGACGTCGACAAGGTTTTTACACTGCGGACGGACAAGAATGTCCATTATGCCCGAACCGTCGTGCTAGCTGTCGGGCCGGGCAACGCTCCCCGAATCCCAGACCCGGAGCCGCCGATCATCGAACAGGGCTGTCCGCAGATGTGCCATAGCATGCAGATCCAGAAGTTCCCGGATCCGATCGTCTCGAGCAAGATAAAGGCGAAGAAGGAGACGAACGTCATGGTCATAGGTGGTGGTCTGACGTCGGCTCAGTTGTCCGACATGGCAGTCCGTAAGGGCGTGACCAAGGTTTGGCACCTGATGCGCGGGCCATGCAAAGTAAAGCCATTCGATGTCGATCTGGCATGGATGGGCAAGTTTCGTAACATCGAGCAAGCCGTCTTCTGGACTGCGGACACGGACGAAGGTTAGTTGCTGGGTCGTCTTTCTTTTAAGGTCGCCTTTCTTTTAACCGGCTGCTTACATTGGATAGAGCGTCTCGAAAAAATTAAAGCGGCCCGTGGCGGCGGTAGCATCACGCCTCTCTTCCATAAGAAGCTCAAGCTGCACATGGCAAGAGGGAGTGTAGCGTTGCACACAAACACTGCCGTAGTTAGCAAGACGTACGACGCCGAAAGCCGGACGTGGAGCGTGCGGACTCGTCCCGAGATCCCAGAGCTCCCGCCCATGGTCTACATCTACTACGCGACGGGGATCCAGACGGACTTTGCGACGTTACCGTTCCTCAAGTCGATGATGCGCGACTACCCCATCCACGGGCACGGCGGGCTACCATGTCTGAATGACGACCTCATGTGGAGTGACGCCGTGCCGTTGTATGTGACGGGACGGCTGGCGAGCTTGAGGCTCGGGCCCGCGGCGCCGAATCTGGGGGGCGCGCGGGTTGGTGCAGAGAGGGTGGTGTGGAGCATCGAGGACGTGTTGGGTCGAGAGGAGGCGACGAACGAGCGATTGGATTTTGCGAGTGCTCGAGGAAACATGTACCATAGCTTGGGGGTGGAGGAGGAGTAGAGTAGACAGTCGTCCAGCCTCAACACCGAGCCAAGAAGGGTGGCGCTGACGAGGCAAAAGGCGGCCGTGGCACGACCGGCGCACGCCGCTAGCGATTCTCATCCCCCAATCCGCATCCATAACTACCACGAATCCGCACCCGTTGCCCACCCTGCTTCGACGCTTGCCCGCCCTTGCATCTCGTTGCCGCACGTGCACGGGACCAGCCGCCTTCATCACGACCATGTCACCACCACCCACCCATCGCTTCGACCCTGCGCGCTTCCTCACCCCGAAACCCTTGGCGGGGGGAGCGCCCGCCCTCGTCATCCTCAACCAGCCCGTCCCGCGTCTCGACGTCTTTGAGCGCCTGTGGACGCATGCCGCCTACCGGCTATGCGCCGACGGCGGCGCGAACCGGCTGTTCGACATGTGCGACGACCCCAGCAACACCAAGAGCAACGGCCATCATGAGGAAGATGCTGCTGCCGCGGGATGCCGCGAGCGCTTTGTACGTATGCTTTCTTTTTTT